>NC_084853.1:1032815-1332815 GCF_951802175.1 Populus nigra
TAAACTTATCTTTAGAGTTTGAACTCCCTAATACGCATGTACATACACTTGCATCCATACACACATGTATCATGTTGAAAAATAGGTCCCCAAAGAGTTTACAACACCTGAATCTGAACGAGAAACATGGAAGATGAAGAGTATACTCACCATGAAGCCCATTTTCAAGAAGAGTTGGAGTCTCTGAAGACAAGTGTGGCTCGCCTCTAGCTTACTCGAGCAAATACTAGGAAATACCTCTGAGGAAGGTCCTTCTACTCAACCCATCACTTTCAATCAGTCCCCAACAACAACTCAACCCAAAGAAATAAGAGGCAAACATGGTCAAGGGACTCAACACAATCTAACATTTCTACAAAAGCTTTTGTGGGAAGGCTGACCGAAGGGGAATTGCATCACAGTTGCAGAATGGAGCATGTTCTTGCTCTGTCCAAAAATAACTACCTCTATTTGATCATGCCTACAAAACTTCTTGATTTTTTTTTGTTTCACCATGTTCCAATTTTTGTTGGTAATTTGGCTCATAATGCCACAACACTTTCTCTGTCAAATGAGGCTTCTTGTTAATAAGATCATGTGTTTTCCTGTGTTCAGGACATGCCTTCATTTTTCTTGTTGTTTCTTACAAATAACACACTGAGTATAATTTTTACTCATGAAACCACGAATGTTTTCCCTTTTCTTCCAAAACAATACATGATTTCACATGTTCACAAAGATTTTTTGGGAATTCAAAGTTTTTGTTATAAAACAAAAATCATATTGGTGTTTGTTCAAACAAACAAGTTCTGGAAATTCAAGTGATTCCTTAGAAAGGTAACCATACTTCGAGAAAAATTGAAAAAAAAAACAAAAACAAAAAAGAACATCGTGAAGTGACTCTAAAGCTGAGTTTTATTTGAATGAATAATGAGAAATCACTTTGCATACTCGCATGAAAGCAAGGCTTACCGATCCTAAATGCATGCATTTAAGATGAAGAAAAGTCATCTTTGATAATCCTTTCACGAAGCTAAAAATATATCATTTGCAGTCCCTTTTGAGCCTAGAAAAGTTTTTGGAAATAACCTTGGCTAGGATCACACCCCATACTGGGGGCAAGTGCGAGAGACATGGAAAAAAACCTCAATAATTGAAAGTGCCCAAACAATACTGGGGTCATAAAAGAAAATTCTTAATGATCCGCCCAAACAAAATTGGGGGGCATGAAGAAAAATCCAAAGGATCCAAAAGATCTAAACTTCTAAAAAATAACTAATATGATGATGCTCGACCAAGTGAGGAATTAAGAGAAAGAGCCTAAGCCCAACACTGGGGGGCACGATAAATCATTTTGGAAAGACAATTCAAAAGACAAAAGGTCAGGAAACAAGCACAAGTGATCCTTAGTTTTGAAATCTCTTAAACACCTTTTGAGCTTGCAAATATCTAGTTCTTCATAACCAAGAGCCTAAGCCTACATTACGTGCCTAATCAAGCCCTTTTATGATCAAATGCAAGCAATCTGGATCGGTAGACAGTGCTTTCTCATGCAAACCAAGTCATTATTCATGCAAATAAAATGAATGCTTTGAACACTAGTTCTTTGAAACCCTCAAATTAAATCTTAAACCTTTTTGACCAACCAAGAGTCACTTCATATTTTTCACCAAAATCAAAACAAAAGGTTTTCATCACTTCTAAAAACCTCTCTATAGGAATCACTTGAATTTCTTCAGAATAAGTTTGCTTTGAATCGATGTCAATGATTTTTGTGTCTGGAATAGCTTTGAAATTCCAAAATTTCTGCATGAAAACAACTTCTTGTCAAACCTTCCTTCACATAGCCTAGAATTGAATATTTGTGGGCATGATCAAGCTGGGGGGGGGGGCAATCAAAAACTCCTGGTAGGGATGGCTTTATAATTCCATTTATAAGAAAAATGCCGGGCAAAATTGGCAACCCTTGAGATAAAGGATGGAAGACAAAGAAGTATGATGATATAAAACCCTTCCCAGAGGTCAAGATCATAAGAGATGACTCGAGTAAGCAAGAGAGAAAAAGCCATCGAAGTTTACTACCAACACTCCATCTTTTGAGAAAAGAAAGACACCATGAAGAAATAGGGACCTATATTTCTCAGGTAAGTATGCGTGCATATAAATCATAAATGCATTTTTTTCATCATTGACAGATCGGTGTTACACTCCCATTTCTCAGGTAGTGCGTTTCCTAACCCTACCTCCTTCTGAGTGTGCCTTTGAGCCACTATCGACATTTTTCTGGGTAGGTCACCCATTATAACACAACCACTCTTTTTTTTTTTGGTAGGTCACCCATGACAACACGACCACTCTTTCTTTTTTTCATTTTTGGGTAGGTCACCCATTACAACTCGACCATTCTCCATGTTTTTTTATCTAGGTAGGTCACCCATTATAATGAGGCCATTCTTCCATTTGGGTAAGTCACCCATTACAATACGACCACTCTTTCTTTTTTTCATTTTTGGGTAGGTCACCTATTACAACACGACCAATTCTCCATGTTTTTTTATCTAGGTAGGTCACTCATTACAATAAGATCATTCCTCCACCTGGGTAGGTCACCCATTACAACATGACCACTCTTCCTTTTTTTTATTTTTGGGTAGGTCACCCATTACAACACGACCAATTCTTAATGTTTTTTTTATCTGGGTAGGTCACCCATTATAATGAGACCATTCCTCCACCTGGGTAGGTCACCCATTACAACACGACCAATTCTCCATGTTTTTTTTATCTGGGTAGGTCACCCATTACAATGAGACCATTACTCTACCTGGGTAGGTCACCCATTACAACACGACCACTCTTTTTTTTCCCATTTTGGGTAGGTCACCCATTACAACTCAACCATTCTCCATGTTTTTTTATTTGGGTAGGTCACCGATTACAATGAGGCCATTCTTCCATTTGGGTAGGTCACCCATGACAACACGACCACTCTTTCTTTTTTTTTCATTTTTGGGTAGGTCACCCATTACAACTCGACCATTCTCCATGTTTTTTTATCTGGGTAAGTCACCCATTACAATGAGGCCATTCTTCCATTTGGGTAGGTCACCCATTACAACACGACCAATTCTCCGTGTTTTTTTTTATCTGGGTAGGTCACCCATTACAATGAGACCATTCCTCCACCTGGGTAGGTCACCCATTACAATATGACCACTCTTTCTTTTTTCCATTTTTGGGTAGGTCACCTATTACAACACGACCAATTCTCCATGTTTTTTTATCTGGGTAGGTCACCCATTACAATAAAACCATTCCTCCACCTGGGTAGGTCACCCATTACAACACGACCACTCTTCCTTTTTTTTTATTTTTGGGTAGGTCACCCATTACAACACGACCAATTCTTCATGTTTTTTTTATCTGGGTAGGTCACCCATTACAATGAGACCATTCCTCCACCTGGGTAGGTCACCCATTACAACATGACCAATTCTCCATGTTTTTTTTATCTGGGTCCACCTGGGTAGGTCACCCATTACAACACGACCACTCTTCATTTTTTCCCATTTTAGGTAGGTCACCCATTACAACTCGACCATTTTCCATGTCTTTTTTTTATTTGGGTAGGTCACCCATTACAATAAGACCATTCTTTCACTTGGGTAGGTCACCTATTACAACTCGATCATTCTCCATGTTTTTATATGGGTAGGTCACCCATTACAATAAGACCATTCCTCCACTTGGGTTGATCACCCATTACAACTCGACCACTCTACCTTTTTCCCATTTTGGGTAGGTCACTCATTACAACTCGACCATTCTCCATGTTTTTATCTGGATAGGTCACCCATTACAATGAGACCATTCCTCCACTTGGGTAGGTCACCCATTACAACTCGACTACTCTACCTTTTTCCCATTTTAGGTAAGTCACCCATTACAACTCGACCATTCTCCATGTTTTTTATCTAGGTAGGTCACCCATTAAAATGAGACCATTCCTTCACCTGGGTAGGTCAACTATTACAATGAGATCACTCTTCCTTTTTCTACTTGGGCAAGTCGCCTATAAAAATAGACCAAGACCAATGTGAGTTTGTGTGGGCAGGTCGCCCGTGAAAATAGACCAGTGTGAGTGTGTATGGGCAAGGCGCCCATGAAAATAGACCAGTATGAGTGTGTGGGCAGGTCGCCCGTGAAAATAGATCAGTGTGAGCGTGCGTGGGTAGGTTGCCCAAGATAAATCAGATCATTTTATTTCCTTTTGTTTTCTTTACAAGCTTGCTATGCAAAGTCTTTGCTCCGTAAGCATTGTAAAGAGGGGGGCAACTGTCATAACCCATTTTTGGGTCACTCCTAAATTTTTTTTCATTTTCTTAAAAAAAAAAAACAACCCGAAACAGTGTCGTTTTAGCATTGTTCTCCTTCTTCCCTGCACATGTAGAGACAGTGAAGAAGAAGATTTCAAATCTTTTTTTCCCGCTATCCTCCTTCTCTTCCCACTTGCCCACAAAACCCGGACACAAGCCATCCCCACCCTACCACCATTAATACAACCCATGCCCTACAGACAACTGGCCACCTTACCCTGCAGGGTTAAAGTAGCCTCGTTTCCCTCTTGCATCTTGATGGAACAAGGCATGGGGGACTCTCTCTCCGCTTGGCTATAAATTTAGAGAAGGGAGAAGACACGAGGTAGGGGAAAAAAGAAGAAACCGAAAGAGAGCAGAACAGAGGAGGGAGGATTTCGAGTGTAGAGAAGAGAGAAACCGAAACAGAGGGGAATGAGAAAAAGAAGGGGAAGATTTGTTTGAGAGACAGAGGAGAGAAAGCCAAAACAAAA
This sequence comes from Populus nigra, assembly GCF_951802175.1. Taxonomy (NCBI): domain Eukaryota; kingdom Viridiplantae; phylum Streptophyta; class Magnoliopsida; order Malpighiales; family Salicaceae; genus Populus; species Populus nigra. The sequence goes on from NC_084853.1 coordinate 1,037,644, forward strand.
GTGGGGAAGAGAAGAACAGAGACTGGTGGTCTCAGCACAGAGAAGAAGAATGATCGTTCCTCGCCCTCAGGGCACCACCGTCGTGTTTCCTTTCCACCACCACAACAGCACCGCCATCCCACCAGCAACAGCGCTGCCAACGCCAGCAGAACCAGAGAGGGAGAAGAGAAATAGGACAAAATAGAGAGGGAAGAAAAAAACAGAGACCACAGGCTCTACACAAAGGAGGAGAAGAAAAGACAGTCGCGCCACCGCCTGGAATCATCGTCATTTCTCCTCCCAGCCGCTACCCCGACCACCTTCCACCACCACCAGACCGAAAACAGCGAAGAACAGAATAAACACAGGAAAGGGGCAGAGAAAGCAGAAGGCAGCAGGAAGAAAAAGAAGCAGCCACCGGTAGCAACCACCGTCTGTCGTTGCTGCCACCACCATCACCTCTCCACCGCCAGCTCATCTACCCAAAGTCTTATGTTGCAGGTAACACCCTCCCCTCATCTCTGTTTCTTTGTTTCATTGCTTGCATGTAGAACATGCACTGTGCACGTTTCTGCAAGCAAGTAAAATAATTAACTGGTTACTGTGCATGAGCACAATAACCAGCTAATTATATTTCATGGGTTGGATCATCAGCCCAGTCCATGCGGCTGGGCTAAGTCCAGCTCATAGTATATGGGCCGGGTCAGGCCCAGCCCAGAATGGTTAGGCTAGGTCCGGCCCAGTTTTTTTTAAAAAAAGAAAAATTCAAAAATATTTTTTGGAATTTTACAATTTTCCCATGTATTTTTTTATGTCATTTTGATTAATATCAAGCAGTATTTTTATGTTGCTAGAAATACAAAATCCGATATTAAAATACCTGGTTTTCGTCAAAACTTCCAAAATACAAAAAACTTTGAAAAAAAGAAAAGAAATGTTTTTGTGCATACGACCAAGTGTCTCAAAGCTAAAAAATCATAGTGTTTTTTATACACCAAAAAATAATGTTTTAGCATGCATTTTGGCTTTAATAACCAGTTTATTAAAGTCAAGGGAACATTGGCCAAAATTTCAAAAAGAATAAAAATTTTATTTTGTTTGTCTTTTAGTATCAGGGGTACGATATGACATGTAATACATATTTCAGATATTAAATTTATTTATTTTTTCCAACGTTAAAACGATTAGGTTCTACCCTATTAAGATAAGAACCTTCTTATTGAGGAGGGTTTTTCTTGAATCTTACATAGATTGGACCAACAATTAGAAAACACGACCAAACCATAGATTTTGATCAGACAAATAAAACAATGTAGCTTACCTTAGGTAGGGCGTATTTGGGGTGCTAATACCTTTCCTTTACGCAACAAGTCTCCGTACCCGATCTTTGAGACCAGTTAGGATTCCTAGTGACCATAATACTAGGTGGCGACTCCCATTTCATTTTTTTCCACTAATAAGAGACAAGAATACCATGTCTCCCTATATTTTCCAGATACACACACAATTGAGTGTGGAGGACGATCGTCGCAACGCCGCACATGTGCGACAGCCTATACTAGCTAGATTTGTTCCTCTATCTTCTTCACTCTTCTACTCAGCCCGAGCCTCTAAGTAGTCCTTATATCTGCTCAGGATCTTTCCTCGCTGCAAGAAAAGGGTTAGTTCGGGCAGCTAGAGCAAGAAACGCATTCACTCATAGGACAATCCTTCCATAATGTAGCTGACTAATCTTTTATATTTATGTTTATGTGCACCTGAATCTTTTCTATTTATGTTTATGTTCACATGCTACGTGTCTTTTATGGTTTGGTTTGTTTTAAAAAATATAAATTAAATCAAATTAAAATTAATTCAAACTAAACTTGTTTGGTTCCATATATCTCCTACATTGCCTATATTAGCTATATTTGTTCCTCTATCTTCTTCAATCTTCAACTCAGCAGGAGCCTCTAATTTGTCCTTATATCTCGTCAAGTGCTTTCCTCGCTGCAAGAAAAAGGTTTGGTTCGGGCAACTGAAGCAAGAAACGCATTCACTCATAGGACAATCCTTTCATACAGTAGCTAACTAATCTTTTCTATTTATGTTTATGTTCACCTGAATCTTTTCTATTCATGTTTATGTTCACTTGCTGCATGTTTTTTTATGGTTTGGTTTGGTTTAAAAACTATAAATTAAGTCAAATTAAAATTAATTCAAACTAAACTTGTTTGGTTTCATATATCTCCTGCATCGCCTGTATTAACCAGATTTGTTCCTCTATCTTCCTCTTTCTTTTACTCGGCCCGAGCCACTAAGTAGTCCTTATATCTCCTCAAGCGCTTTCCTCGCTACAAGAAAAGGGTTTGGTTTGGGCAGCAGGAACAAGAACCGCATTCACTCATAGGATAACCTTTTCATACAGTAGATGACTAATCTTTTCTATTTACATTTCTGTTCACCTGAATCTTTTCTATTTATGTTTTCGTTCACCTGCTGCATGTCTATTATGGTTTGGTTTGGATTAAAAAATATAAATTAAGTGAAATAAAAATTAATTCAAATTAAACTTGTTTGGTTCTATATATGTCCTGCATCGCCTGTATTAGCTAGATTTGTTCCTCTATCTTCTTCACTCTTCTATTCAGACCGAGCCTCTAAGTAGTCCTTATATCTCCTCAAGCTCTTTCCTCACTAGAAGAAAAGGGTTTGGTTCGGGCAGCTGGAGCAAGAAATGCATTCACTTATAGGACAATCTTTCCATACAGTAGCTGACTAATCTTTTCTATTTATGTTTATGTTCACCTGAATCTTTTCTATTCATGTTTATGTTCACTTGCTGCATGTTTTTTTATGGTTTGGTTTGGTTTAAAAACTATAAATTAAGTCAAATTAAAATTAATTCAAACTAAACTTGTTTGGTTCCATATATCTCCTGCATCGCCTTTATTAGATAGATTTGTTCCTCTTGTAGAATTATGCAAAACAAAGGAAAGAAAACCCACATTGTGGTTCTGTTATTAGACGTGTATATATATATTAATTACATGAGTGATTGTTGCCTATATTACAGGTAACTGCATAATTATAGGATTATAGGAATCCTTATATTGCTATGATCAATCACAGAAATCCTGCTGCCATATCTCTACTGCCAGCTGTGATTGATTATTATCTTATCATCCCCCCTCAAGCTCAAGGCGGTTGAGACCCGATGAGGAGCTTGTCACGATTGAGAACAAACTTGTCCAAACAAAGGGGTTTGGTTAATATGTCTGCAAGTTGAGCAGTGCCAGCAACATGTTCGAGCAACAGAGCACCACTTGCAACACGTTCCCTGACGAAATGAACATCTATTTCAATATGTTTCGTGCGATGATGAAACACTGGATTTTTAGCCATAGTAATAGCACTGATATTGTCACAGTACAGCTTTGGAGGTGGAAGACAGTAGCCAATGGATTTTAATAGGTTCATGAACCACATAAGTTCAGCTGTGGTAGAAGCTAGAGCACGATATTCTACTTCTGCCGTGGAGCGAGAAACTGTGGCCTGCTTTTTAGCACCCCATGACAGCAAGTTGGCACCCATATAGATGGCAAAACCAGACGTGGAGCGTCGATCATCCTTACATCCTGCCCAGTCAGCATCACAAAATCCATGAAGAGCAGTTAAGGGCATGGGAACAAAATGAAGGCCAATATCGAGAGTTCCTTTGAGATAACGAAAAATTCGTTTAACAGCAATGAGATGGGGTTCTCGTGGGGCATGCATGTATTGACAAACATGATGAACAGCATAAGAGATGTCAGGGCGAGTAAGTGTGAGATATTGTAAGGATCCCACAAGCTGGCGAAAAGGCATGGGATCAGATAACAAGGTGCCATTAGTGGCAGATAAGTTGGTACCCGATGCTATAGGAGTGGCAACTGGTTTAGCACCAGCTAATCCAAACTTGTGGAGAAGTGACAGTAGATACCTTGTTTGAGTAATGGTGAGTGCTGTGTCAGTCCTGGTAATTTGCAGACCAAGGAAGTAATGGACATCGCCAAGATCTTTCATGCGAAACACAGATGAAAGATGAGTAATAAAAGCAGATATTTGAGATGGAGATGACCCAGTAAGAAGAATGTCATCGACATAGATCAGTAGAAGAAGAACATCCGAACCTTGTTGACAATAGAATAAAGACTGATCATATGGACATCGTGTGAAGCCCATCTGCTGTATGAAGTTGCTAAATTTCAGATACCAAGCACGCGGTGCTTGCTTTAAACCATAGAGAGCCTTATGAAGAAGACAAACATGATGTGGATGAGCAGGATCCTCAAAACCCGGTGGTTGAGCCAAATAGACACGTTCATGTAAATCACCGTGAAGAAATGCATTGCTGACATCTAACTGTCGAATAAGCCACCTGTGAGAGAGACCAATGCTAAGAATTAATCGAATAGTTCCTGGTTTGACAATAGGACTAAAGGTTTCATCATAATCCAATCCTGGAAGTTGAGTAAAGCCTCTAGCCACAAGTCTGGCTTTATACCTGTCAATTGTGCCATCAAATTGTGTTTTAACTTTAAATATCCACTTACAGCTGACCAGATTCATATTTGATGTCTTGGGTACCAAGGTCCATGTGTGATTGGCATGCAGGGCATCCATTTCATCTTGCATAGCCTTCTTCCAATGAGTAAGGCGAAGAGCTTGACGATAGGAAGACGGCTCTGAAGGCTGTGCTGTAAGATCAGCAAGAAAACATACAGGTATTGGATGTCTAGTTGTGAAGAATGATTTTGGTTTAAGGTTGCCTGTTTGAGCACGTGTAACCATGGGATGAATACGTGATGGTAAAGTGGAAGTTGATGACTCGGTTGGGGAAGTGGGCAAGACTGACTGCAGGTGACTTGGAACTGCAGGCTGAAACTCTGAAGATTGATGTGGTACAGGTTCTGTAGCAGAAACTTCATTGGTTGGCAAATTGATTGATGGCCGGGGTAGAGCATGATTTTCAAGAGACTTGGGAAGAGTTTGTAGCTGAAATAATCGAGGATTAGTTGACTTTGAAATTGCAGCAGTCTGGAAAGGAAAGTGCAGCTCATTGAATTTGACATGCCTGCTGATAAAGAGACGACCAGAGTGTGGTTCAAGGCAAAAATATCCCTTGTGGTTGGCTGAGTAACCAATAAAAACACAGCAGACTGATTTGTAGTCCAGCTTGGATCGACCAAAAGGGGACAGTAAAGGGTAGCAAGAACAGCCAAAAACCCGTAAGAAGTCAAGACTGGGGGAGGACCCGAATACAAGCTCATGAGGAGACTTATGCTTAATAGCTGAAGATGGAAGACGATTGATAAGAAACACAGCAGTTCGAAACGCTGCTGACCAGTATTTGGTTGGAACAGATGCATGAGCCATTAGAGTGTGTCCTGTGTCAACAACATGACGATGTCGCCGTTCAGCCAGACCATTTTGTTCTGGTGTCCCAGGGCATGAGAGTCGATGAATTATACCACGAGCTTCAAAGTGATTCTGTAAAACTGTGTTAATGAATTCACCACCACCATCACTTTGAACAATTTTTACAGATGTACTGAACTGATTTGCCATTTGTGTAATGAATGTAGGAAATATAGTTGCAACATCAGATTTGCGAGCCATAGGAAATAACCATATATAACGAGAATATTCATCAACAATAATCAAATAAAATCGAAAACCATCAAAAGAGGGGACTGAGGCAGGCCCCCACACATCAGTATGTAGTGTATGCAAAAAGGAAGTGGAATAAGATTGTCGAGAATGAAAGGGCAGCTTTGCAGACTTGCCCAACATACAGCTCTCACAAAAATCTATTTTCCCTTGCAATGATAGGAGGGATAATCTGCTAATAACTTGAGAATGAGGATGGCCAAGACGTGCATGCCACAGGCTGCCTGGAACTTTATTTGCTAGGAAACTGAAGGAAGAATGTGAAAGCTGCCGCATATTGATGGGATATAAACCATCGGCCATGGAACCTTTAAGAATCACTTGCTTTGTCTTCATGTCCTTGAGAAGGAATCCCCATGGATAAAACAGAAAGTAGCAATTATTATCTCGTGTAAATTGAGATACAGATAATAGTTTCTTTTTGATATCAGGAACAACCAGCACATTATTGAGCTTAAGAGTAGTGGTAGGGAGATTAGTGTGTCCTGTACCTACTATAGCAAGGCCATTACCATTTCCAACCATAACAGTATCAGTACCAGAGTAGGAATCAATACCTTGCACCTCACTGGGATTCGATGTCATATGTTGGTTGGCACCGGTATCAGGAAACCAGCTATCCTCTGCACTGTCTCTTACTTGAATGGCAGCAAATGCTTTATATTGTGCAGCTTCATCATCTGAAGCAAAACAGCCATCAGCTTTGTGATTTGGACCACCACAGCGAAAACAGGTGATACCTCCTCGTCCGCGACCAGAGCTACGACCTATGCAGGTGAATGAAGGTAGTTTTGTTCTAGAGGAATTATCACCAGGTCGTGTGTTATAAGTATCTCTGTTGCGTCCCTGAAATTGCATTTTGGAATAGCCACCAGGACGGTCACGCATATTGGAGTTTCCTTGAGGTTTTGTATGAGAACGATTTCTGTTTGTGTAAAAGGCAACATTGGACGAAGTAGTTTTGGCATTTTGAAGCCTGATTTCAAAATCACGTAACTTGCTAATCACGCCTTCAAGAGAAGGAAACATATCACGAGCATTAAGGGCTGCAACAATAGGATCAAACTCAGATCCTAAGCCACGCAGAATGCAAACAATGAGATCATCGTCATCCATTGGTTTGCCTGCACCACGAAGTGACAAAGCCATAGATTTGGCCCTGTGCAGATAGTCTTCCAAAGAATAAGAACCTTTGCTGAGAGTCTGCAACTCTCCCTTCATTTGTTGTATACGATCTCGAGTGTGACTTCCATAAAGAGTCTCTAAGACACTCCAGGCATCATGACAGGATTCACTATTGATGACCTGAGAAAGAGGACCATCTGACAAGGAGCTGTTGATCCATCCAAGAATCAACTGATCAGTACGCAGCCATGTTGCTGCTGCTGGATTTGGTTGCAAGGTGCCATCTGCACCAGTAATGGTTGAGTCAGGACAAGAAATATCATTGGTTACATAACCAAGAAGACCATGGCCTCTCAGAATTGGTATGACTTGAGCTTTCCATAACAGATAATTATTGGAGGCAAGTTTGATGGAGATGTCAGGTAAATGAGTTTTGGCTGGTGAAAACTCAGGGGCAGAAAGCATGGGTAAAACGGAGGAGGTGGAGGAGTCCATTTCAGGCTCTGATACCATGTAGAATTATGCAAAACAAAGGAAAGAAAACCCACACTGTGGTTCTGTTATTAGACGTGTATATATATATTAATTACATGAGTGATTGTTGCCTATATTACAGGTAACTGCAGAATTATAGGATTATAGGAATCCTTATATTGCTATGATCAATCACAGAAATCCTGCTGCCATATCTCTACTGCCAGCTGTGATTGATTATTATCTTATCACCTCTATCTTCTTCACTCTTTTACTCAGCCCGAGCCTCTAAGTAGTCCTTATATCTCTTCAAGCGCTTTCCTCGCTACACGAAAAGGTTTGGTTCGGACAGCTGGAGCAAGAAACGCATTCACTCATAGGACAATCTTTCCATACAGTAGCTGACTAATCTTTTTTTTTTTATGTTTATGTTCACCTGCTGCATGTCTTTTATTGCTAGTTTGGTTTAAAAAATATAAATTAAATCCAATTCAAATTAATTCAAACTAAACTTTTTTGGTTCCATATATGTCTTGCATCGCCTATATTAGCTAGATTTGTTCCTCTATATTTTTCACTCTTCCACTCAGCTCGAGCCTCTAAGTAGTCCTTATATCTCCTCAAGATCTTTCGTCGCTGAAAGAAAAGGGTTTTGTTCGGGCAGCTGGAACAAGAAACGCATTCACTCGTAGTACAATCCTTCCATACAGTTGGTGACTACTCTTTTTTATTTATGTTTATGTTGACATGCTGCATGTCTTTTATGGTTTGGTTTGGTTTCAAAAATATAAATTAAATCCAATTCAAATTAATTCAAACTAAACTTGTTTGGTTCCAAATATCTCCTGCATCACTTGTATTAGCTAGATTTGTTCCTCTATATTTTTTACTCTTCCACTTAGCCCGAGCCTCTAAGTAGTCCTTATATCTCCTCAAGATCTTTCCTCGGTGTAAGAAAAGAATTTGGTTCGAGCAGCTGGAGCAAGAAACGCATTTACTCATACGACAATCTTTCCATACAGTAGCTGACTAATCTTTTCAATTGATGTTTATGTTCACCTGCTACATGTCTTCTAAGGTTTAGTTTGGTTTAACAAATATAAATTAAATCAAATTAAAATTAATTCAAACTAAAATTGTTTGGTTCCATATATCTCCTGCATCGCCTGTATTAGCTAGATTTTTTTCTCTATATTCTTCACGTTTCTACTCAGCCTGAACCTCTAAGTAGTCCGTATATCTCCTCAAGCTCTTTCCTCGCTGGAACAAAAGGGTTTGGTTCGGGCAGCTGGAGCAAAAAACGCATTCACTTATAGAATAATTTTTCCATATAGTAGCTGACTAATCTTTTCTATGTACGTTTCTGTTCACCTGAATTTTTTCTATTTATGTTTATGTTCACCTGCTGCATGTCTTTCATGGTTTGGTTCGGTTTAAAAAATATAAATTAAATCAAATTAAAATTAATTCAAACTAAACTTGTTTGGTATCGTATATCTCGTGCATCGCCTGTATTAGCTAGATTTGTTCCTCTATATTTTTCACTCTTCCATTAAGCCCGAGCCTCTAAGTAGTCCTTATATCTCCTCAAGATCTTTCCTCGTTGTAAGAAAAGAGATTGGTTCTGGCAGCTAGAGCAAGAAACGCATTCACTCATAAGACAATCTTTCCATACAGTAGCTGACTAATCTTTTCTACTGATGTTTATGTTCACCTGCTGCATGTCTTTTAAGGTTTGGTTTGGCTTAACAGATATAAATTAAATCAAATTAAAATTAATTCAAACTAAACTTGTTTGGTTCCATATATCTCATGCATCGCCTGTATTAGCTAAATTTTTGCCTCTATATTCCTCACGTTTCTACTCAGCCCGAACCTCTAAGTAGTCCTTATATCTCCTCAAGAGCTTTCCTTGCTGCAAGAAAAGGGTCTGGTTCGAGCAGCTGGAGCAAGAAATGCATTCACTCGTAGGACAATCCTTCCATATAGTTGGTGACTACTCTTTTTTATTTATGTTTATGTTCACATGCTGCATGTCTTTTATGGTTTGGTTTGGTTTAAAAAATATAAATTAAATCCAATTCAAATTAATTCAAACTAAACTTGTTTGGTTCCATATATCTCCTGCATTGCCTGTATTAGCTAGCTTTGTTCCTATATAATTTTTACTCTTCCACTCAGCCCGAGCCTCAAAGTAGTCCTTGTATCTCCTCAAGATCTTTCCTCGATATAAGAAAAGAGTTTGGTTCAGGCAGATGGGGCAAGAAACGCATTCACTCGTAGGACAATCCTTCCATATAGTAGGTGAATACTCTTTTCTATTGATGTTTATGTTCACCTGAATCTTTTCTAATTATGTTTATGTTCTCCTGTTGCATGTCTTTTATGTTTTAGTTTGATTTAAAAAATATAAAATAAATCAAATTAAAATTAATTCAAACTAAACTTGTTTGGTTCCATATATCTCCTACATCGCCTGTATTAGTTTGATTTGTTCCTCTATCTTCTTCACTATTTTACTCAGCCCGAACCTCTAAGTAGTCCTTATATCTCCTCAAGAGCTTTCCTTGCTGCAAGAAAAGGGTCTGGTTCGGGCAGCTGGAGCAAGAAATGCATTCACTCGTAGGACAATCCTTCCATATAGTTGGTGACTACTCTTTTTTATTTATGTTTATGTTCACATGCTGCATGTCTTTTATGGTTTGGTTTGGTTTAAAAAATATAAATTAAATCCAATTCAAATTAATTCAAACTAAACTTGTTTGGTTCCATATATCTCCTGCATTGCCTGTATTAGCTAGCTTTGTTCCTATATAATTTTTACTCTTCCACTCAGCCCGAGCCTCAAAGTAGTCCTTGTATCTCCTCAAGATCTTTCCTCGATATAAGAAAAGAGTTTGGTTCAGGCAGACGGGGCAAGAAACGCATTCACTCGTAGGACAATCCTTCCATATAGTAGGTGAATACTCTTTTCTATTGATGTTTATGTTCACCTGAATCTTTTCTAATTATGTTTATGTTCTCCTGTTGCATGTCTTTTATGTTTTAGTTTGATTTAAAAAATATAAAATAAATCAAATTAAAATTAATTCAAACTAAACTTGTTTGGTTCCATATATCTCCTACATCGCCTGTATTAGTTTGATTTGTTCCTCTATCTTCTTCACTATTTTACTCAGCCTGAGCCTCTAAGTAGTCCTTGAATCTCTTCAAGATCTTTCATCGTTGTAAGAAAAGAGTTTGGTTCGGGCAGCTGGAGCAAGAAACGCATTCACTCGTAGGACAATCCTTCCATACAGTAGGTGAATACTCTTTTCTATTGATGTTTATGTTCACCTGAATCTTTTCTAATTATGTTTATGTTCTCCTGCTGCATGTCTTTTATGGTTTTGTTTGGTTTAAAAAATATAAATTAAATCAAATTACAATTAATTCAAACTAAACTTGTTTGGTTCCATATATCTCCTGCATCGCCTATATTAGTTAGATTTGTTTCTCTATCTTCTTCACTCTTGTACTCAACCCGAGCCTCTAATTAGTCCTTATATCTCCTTAAGCTTTTTCCTCGCTGCAAGAAAAGGATTTGGTTCGGGCTGCTGAAGCAAGAAACACATTCACTCATAGGACAATCTTTCCATACAGTAGCTGACTAATCAGTTTTTTTTATGTTTATGTTCACCTGCTGCATGTCTTTTATTGTTTGGTTTGGTTTAAAAAATATAAACAAAATCAAATTAAAATTAATTCAAACTAAACTTGTTTGGTTCCATATATCTCGTGCATCGCCTGTATTAGCTACATTTGTTCCTCTATCTTCTTCACTCTTCTACTCAGCCCGAGCCTCTAAGCAATCCTTATATCTCCTCAAGCGCTTTACTCGCTGCAAGAAAAGGTTTGGTTTGGGCAGCTGGAGCAAGAAACGCATTCACTGATAGGACAATATTTCCATACAGTAGCTGACTAATCTTTTCTATTTATGTTTATGTTCACATGCTGCATGCCTTTTATGGTTTGGTTTGGTTTAAAAAATATAAATCAAATCCAATTAAAATTAATTCAAACTAAACTTGTTTGGTTCCATATATCTCCTGCATCGCCTATATTAGACAGATTTGTTCCTCTATCTTCTTCACTCTTCTACTCAGCCCGAGCCTCTAAGCAGTCCTTATATCTCCTCAAGCGCTTTCCTCGCTGCAAGAAAAGGTTTGGTTCGGGCAGCTGGAGCAAGAAACGCATTCACTGATAGGACAATCTTTTCATATAGTAGCTGACTAATCTTTTCTATTTATGTTTATCTTCACATGCTGCATGTCTTTTATGGCTTGGTTTGCTTTAAAAAATATAAATCAAATCCAATTAAAACTAATTCAAACTGAACTTGTTTGGTTGCATATATCTCCTGCAACGAATGTATTAGCTAGATTTGTTCCTCTATCTTCTTCACTCTTCTACTGAGCCCGAGCCTCTAAGCAGTCCTTATATCTCCTCAAGCGCTTTCCCCGCTGCAAGAAAAGGTTTTGTTCGGACAGCTGGAGCAAGAAACGCATTCACTCATAGGACAATCTTTCCATACAGTAGCTGACTAATATTTTCTATTTATGTTTATGTTCACCTACTACATGTCTTTTATGGTTTGCTTTGGTTTAAAAAATATAAATTAAATCCAATTCAAATTAATTCAAACTAAACTTTTTTGGTTGCATATATCTCCTGCATCGCCTGTATTAGCTAGATTTGTTCCTCTATCTTCTTCACGTTTCTACTCAGCCTGAACCTCTAAGTAGTCCTTATATCTCCTCAAGCGCTTTCCTCGCTACAAGAAAAGGGTTTGGTTCGGGCAGCTGGAGCAAGAAACGCATTTACTCATAGGACATTCTTTTCATACAGTAGCTGACTAATCTTTTCTATTTATGTCTATTTTCACCTGCTGCATGTCTTTTATGATTTGGTTTCGTTTAAAAAATATAAATTAAATCCAATTCAAATTAATTCAAATTAAACTTGTTTGGTTCCATATATCTCCTGCATCGCCTATATAGCTACATTTGTTCCTCTATATGTTTTACTCTTCCACTCAGCCCGAGCCTCTAAATAGTCCTTCTAACTCCTCAAGATCTTTCCTCGCTGTAAGAAAAGAGTTTGGTTCGGGCAGCTGGAGGAAGAAACGTATTCACTCATAGGATAATCTTTTCATACAGTAGCTGACTAATCTTTTCTATTATGTTTAAGTTCACCTGAATCTTTTCTATTGATGTTTATGTTCACTTGCTGCACGTCTTTTATGGTTTGGTTTGGTTTAAAAAATATAAATTAAATCCAATTCAAATTAATTCGAACTAAACTTGTTTGGTTCCATATATCTCCTACATCGGTTGTATTAGCTAGATCTGTTCCTCTATATGTTTTACTCTTCCACTCAGCCCGTGCCTCTAAGTAGTCCTTATATCTCCTCAAGATCTTTTCTCGCTGTAAGAAAAAAGTTTGGTTCGGGCAGCTAGAGCAAGAAACGCATTCACTCATAGGAGAATCTTTCCATACAGTAGGTGACTACACTTTTTTATTTATCTTTATGGTCACATGCTGCATGTCTTTTATGGTTTGGTTTGGTTTAAAAAATATAAATTAAATCCAATTCAAATTAATTCAAAATAAATTTTTTTGGTTCCATGTATCTTCTGCATCGCCTGTATTAGCTAGATTTTTTCCTCTATATTCTTCACGTTTCTACTCAGCCTGAACCTCTAAGTAGTCCTTATATCTCCTCAAAAGCTTTCCTCGCTGCAAGAAAAGGGTTTGGTTCGGGCAGCTGGAGCAAGACATGCATTAACTCATAGGACAATCCTTTCATACAGTAGGTGACTACACTTTTTTATTTATGTTTATGTTCACATGTTGCATGTCTTTTATTGTTTGGTTTGCTTTAAAAAATATAAATCAAATCCAATTCAAATTAATTCAACCTAAACTTGTTTGGTTCCATATATCTCCTGCATTGCCTGTATTAGCTAGATTTGTTCCTCTATCTTCTTCACTCTTCTACTCAGCCCGAGCCTCTAAGCAGTCCTTATATCTCCTCAAGCGCTTTCCTCGCTGCAAGAAAAGGTTTTGGTTCGAGCAACTGGAGAAAGAAACGAATTTACTCATCGGACAATCTTTCTATACAGTAGCTGACTAATCTTTTCTATTTGTGTTTATGTTCACCTGCTGCATGTCTTTTATGGTTTGGTTTGGTATAAAAAAATTAAATTAAATCAAACTAAACCTGTTTGTTTCCATATATCTCCTGCATCACATGTATTAGCTAGATTTGTTCCTCTATATATTTTACTCTTCCACTCAGCCCGTGCCTCTAAGTAGTCCTTATATCTCCTCAAGCTCTTTCTTCTCTGGAAGAAAAGGGTTTGTTTCGGGCAGCTAGAGCAAGAAACACATTCATTCATAGAACAATCTTTCCATATAGTAGTTGACTAATATTTTCTATTGATGTTTATGTTCACCTGAATCTTTTCTATTGATGTTTATGTTCACCTGTTGCCCGTCTTTTATGGTTTGGTTTGGTTTAAAAAATATAAGTTAAATCCAATTCAAATTAATTCAACCTAAACTTGTTTGGTTCCATATATCTCCTGCATTGCCTGTATTAGCTACATTTGTTCCTCTATCTTCTTCACTCTTCTACTCAGCCCGAGCCTCTAAGCAGTCCTTATATCTCCTCAAGCGCTTTCCTCGCTGCAAGAAAAGGTTTTGGTTCGAGCAGCTGGAGAAAGAAACGAATTTACTCATCGGACAATCTTTCTATACAATAGCTGACTAATCTTTTCTATTTGTGTTTATGTTCACCTGCTGCATGTCTTTTATGGTTTGGTTTGGTATAAAAAAATTAAATTAAATCAAACTAAAATTAATTCAAACTAAACCTGTTTGGTTCCATATATCTCCTGCATCGCATGTATTAGCTAGATTTGTTCCTCTATATATTTTACTCTTCCACTCAGCCCGTGCCTCTAAGTAGTCCTTATATCTCCTCAAGCTCTTTCTTCTCTGGAAGAAAAGGGTTTGTTTCAGGCAGCTAGAGCAAGAAACACATTCATTCATAGGACAATCTTTCCATATAGTAGTTGACTAATATTTTCTATTGATGTTTATGTTCACCTGAATCTTTTCTATTGATGTTTATGTTCACCTGTTGCCCGTCTTTTATGGTTTGGTTTGGTTTAAAAAATATAAGTTAAATCCAATTCAAATTAATTCAAACTAAACTTGTTTGGTTCCATATATCTCCTGCATCGCCTGTATTAGCTAGATTTGTTCCTCTGTATGTTTCACTCTTCCACTCAGGTCGTGCCTCTAAGTAGTCCTTATATCTCCTCAAGCTCTTTCCTCATTGCAAGAAAAGAGTTTGGTTCAGGCAGCTAGAGCAAGAAACACATTCACTCATAGGACAATCTTTCCATGCAGTAGGTGACAACACTTTTTTATTTATGTTTATGTTCACATGCTGCATGTCTTTTATGGTTTGGTTTGGTTTAAAAAGTATAAATTAAATCCAATTCAAATTAATTCAAACTAAACATTTTTGGTTCCATTTATCTCCTGCATCGTCTGTATTAGCTAGATTTTTTCCTCTATATTCTTCACGTTTCTACTCCGCCCGAACCTCTAAGTAGTCCTCATATCTACTCAAGCGCTTTCTTCGCTGCAAGAAAAGGGTTTGGTTCGGGCAGCTGGAGCAAGAAACGCATTCACTCGTAGGACAATCCTTTCATACAGTAGGTGATACACTTTTTTATTTATGTTTATGTTCACCTGCTGGATGTCTTTTATGGATTGGTTTGGTTTAAAAAATATAAATCAAATCCAATTAAAATTAATTCAAACTAAACTTGTTTGGTTGCATATATCTTTTGCATCGCCTGTATTAGCTAGATTTGTTCCTCTATCTTTTTCACTCTTCTACTCAGCCCGAGCCTCTAAGTAGTCCTTACATCTCCTCAAGCTCTTTCTTCGCTACAAGAAAAGGGTTTGGTTGGGGCGGTTGGAGCAAGAAACGCATTCACTCATAGGACAATCTTTTCATACAGTAGCTGACGAATCTTTTCTATTTATGTTTATGTTCACCTGAATCTTTTCTATTAATGTTTATGTTCACCTGCTGCACGTCTTTTTTGGTTTGGTTTGGTTTAAAAAATATAAGTTAAATCCAATTCAAATTAATTCAAACTAAACATTTTTGGTTCTATATATCTCCTGCATCGTCTGTATTAGCTAGATTTTTTCCTCTATATTCTTCATGTTTCTACTCCGCCCGAACCTCTAAGTAGTCCTCATATCTACTCAAGCGCTTTCTTCGCTGCAAGAAAAGGGTATGGTTCGGGCAGCTGGAGCAAGAAACGCATTCACTCCTAGGACAATCCTTTCATACAGTAGGTGACTACACTTTTTTATTTATGTTTATGTTCACCTGTTGGATGTCTTTTATGGATTGGTTTGGTTTAAAAAATATAAATCAAATCCAATTAAAATTAATTCAAACTAAACCTGTTTGGTTGCAAATATCTCCTGCATCGCCTGTATTAGCTAGATTTGTTCCTCTATCTTCTTCACTCTTCTACTCAGCCCGAGCCTCTAAGCAGTCCTTATATCTCCTCAAGCTTTTTCCTCGCTGTAAGAAAAGAATTTGGTTCGGGCTTCTGGAAAAAGAAACGCGTTCACTCATAGGACAATCTTTCCATACATTAGCTGACTAATCTGTGTTTTTTATGTTTATGTTCACCTGCTGCATGTCTTTTATGGTTTGGTTTGGTTTAAAAAAAATAAATAAAATCAAAATAAAATTAATTCAAACTAAGCTTGATTGGTTCCCTATATATCCTGCATCGCCTGTATTAGCTAGATGTGTTCCTCTATCTTCTTCACTCTTCTACTCAGCCCGAGCCTCTAAGTAGTCCTTAGATCTCCTCAAGCTCTTTCCTCGCTGCAAGAAAAGGGTTTGGTTCGGGCTGCTAGAGCAAGAAACGCATTCACTCATAGGACAATCTTTCCATACAGTAGCTGATTAATATGTTCTATTTATGTTTATATTCACCTGCTGCATGTCTTTTATGGTTTGGTTTGGTTTAAAAAATATAAATTAAATCCAATTAAAATTAATTCAACTTAAACTTGTTTGATTCCATATATCTCCTGCATCGCCTGTGTTAGCTAAATTTGTTCCTCTTTCTTCTTCACTCTTCCACTCAGCCTGAGCCACTAAGTCATCCTTATATCTCCTCAAGCGCTTTCCTCGCTACAAGAAAAGGGTTTGGTTTGGGCAGCTGGAGCAAGAAACGCATACGCTCATAGGATAATCTTTCCATACAGTAGCTGACTAAACTTCTCTATTGATGTTTATGTTCACCTGAATCTTTTCTAATTATATTTATGTTCACCTGCTGCATGTCTTTTATGATTTGGTTCGGTTTAAAAATTATGAATTAAATCAATTTAAAATTAATTCAAACTAAATTTGTTTGGTTTCATATATCTCGTTCATCGCCTGTATTAGCTAGATTTGTTCCTCTATCTTCTTCATTGTTCTACTCAGCCCGAGCCCCTAAGTTGTCCTTATATCTCCTTAAGCTCTTTCCTCGCTGCAAGAAAAGGGTTTGGTTCGGGCAGCTGGAGTAAGAAACGCATTCGCTCATAGGACAATCTTTCCATACAGTACCTGACTAAACTTTTCTCTTTATGTTTATGTTCACTTGCTGCATATCTTTTATGGTTTGGTTCGGTTTAAAAAATATAATTTAAATCAAATTAAAATTAATTCAAACTAAACTTGTTTAGTTCCATATACGTCGTTCATCGCCTGTATTAGCTAGATTTCTTCCTCTATGTTCTTCACTGTTCTACTCAGCCGGAGCCTCTAAGGTGTCATTATATCTCCTCAAGCTCTTTCCTCGCTGCAAGAAATGAGTTTGGTTCGGGCAGCTGGAGCAAGAAACACATTCGCTTATAGGACAATCTTTCCATACATTTTCTCATTAAACTTTTCTATTTATGTTTATGTTCACCTGCTGCATGTCTTTTATTGTTTGGTTCGGTTTAAAAAATATAAATGAAATCAAATTAAAATTAATTCAAACTAAACTTGATTGGTTCCATATATCTCGTGCATCGCCTGTATTAGCTAGATTTGTTCCTCTATATTCTTCACTCTTCTACTCAGCCCGAGCCTCTAAGGAGTCCATATATCTCCTCAAGCTCTTTCCTTGCTACAAGAAAAGGGTTTGGTTCGGTGAGCTGGACAAGAAATGCATTCCCTCATTGGACAATCTTTCCATACAGTAGCCGCCTAATCTTTTCTACTTATGTTTATGTTCACCTGAATCTTTTCTATTTATGTTCACCTGAATCTTTTCTAATTATGTTTATGTTCACCTGCTGCATGTCTTTTATGGTTTGGTTCGGTTTAAAAAATATGAATTAAATCAAATTAAAATTAATTCAAACTAAATTTGTTTGGTTCTATACACCTCGTGCATTGCCTGTATTAGCTACATTTCTTCCTATATCTTCTTCACTGTTCTACTTAGCCCGAGCCTCTAAGTTGTCCTTATATCTCCTCAAGCTCTTTCCTCGCTGCAAGAAAAGGGTTTGATTCGGGCAGCTGGAGTAAGAAACGCATTCGTTCATAGCACAATCTTTCCATACAGTACCTGACTAAACTTTTCTCTTTATGTTTATGTTCACCTGCTGCATGTCCTTTCTAGTTTGGTTCGGTTTAAAAAATATAAATTAAATCAAATTAAAATTAATTCAAACTAAACTTGTTTCGTTCCATATACCTCGTACATCGCCTGTATTAGCTAGATTTCTTCATCTATGTTCTTCACTGTTCTACTCAACCGGAGCCTCTAAGTTGTCCTTATATCTCCTCAAGCTCTTTCCTCGCTGCAAGAAAAGGGTTTGGTTCGGGCAGCTGGAGCAAGAAACGCATTCGCTCATAGGACAATCTTGCCATACATTTCCTGACTAAACTTTTCTATTTATGTTTATGTTCACCTGCTGCATGTCTTTTATGGTTTGGTTCGGTTTAAAAAATACAAATTAAATCAAATTAAAATTAATTCAAACTAAACTTGTTTGGTTCCATATATCTCCTACATCGCTTGTATTAGCTAGATTTGTTCCTCTATCTTCTTCACTTTTCTTCTCAACCCGAGCCTGTAAGTACTTCATATATCTCCTTAAGCTCTTTCCTCGCTGCAGGAAAAGGGTTTGGTTCGGACAGCTGGAGCAAGAAACGCATTCACTCATAGGACAATCTTTCCATACAACAGTTGACTAATCTTTTCTATTTATGTTTATGTTCACCAGCTGCATGTCTTTTATGGTTTCGTTTGGTTTAAAAAAATTAAATTAAATCAAATTGAAATTAATTCAAACTAAACTTGTTTGGTTCCATATATCTCCTACATCGCTTGTATTAGCTAGATTTGTTCCTCTATCTTCTTCATTTTTCTACTGAGCCCGAGCCTCTAAGTGGTCCTTATATCTCCTCAAGCTCTTTCCTCGCTGCAATAAAAGGGTTTGGTTAGGGCAGCTGGAGCAAGAAATGCATTCACTCATAGGACAATCTTTCCATACAGTAGCTGACTAATCTTTTCTACTTATGTTTATGTTCACCTAAATTTTTTTAATTTTTGTTTATATTTACCTGTTGCATGTCTTTTACGGTTTGGTTTGGTTTAAAAATTATAAATTAAATCAAATTGAAATTAATTCAAGCTAAACTTGTTTGGTTTTATATATCTCATACATTGCTTGTATTAGCTAGATTTGTTACTCTATCTTCTTCACTTTTCTACTCAGCCCAAGCCTCTAAGTAGTCCTTATATCTCCTCAATCTCTTTCCTCGCTGCAATAAAAGGGTTTGGTTAGGGCAGCTGGAGCAAGAAATGCATTCACTTATAGGACAATCTTTCCATACAGTAGCTGACTAATCTTTTCTACTTATGTTTATGTTCACCTAAATTTTTTTAATTTCTGTTTATGTTTACCTGTTGCATGTCTTTTACGGTTTGGTTTGGTTTAAAAAATATAAATTAAATCAAATTGAAATTAATTCAAGCTAAACTTGTTTGGTTTTATAAATCTCCTCCATCGCCTGTACTAGCTAGATTTGTTTCTCTATATTCTTCACTCTTCTACTCAGCCCGAGCCTCTAAGTAGTCCTTACATCTCTTTAAGCTCTTTCCTCGTTGCAAGAAAAGGGTTTGGTTCGGACAGCTGGAGCAAGAAACGCATTCACTCATAGGACAATCTTTCCATACAACAGTTGACTAATCTTTTCTATTTATGTTTATGTTCACCAGCTGCATGTCTTTTATGGTTTCGTTTGGTTTAAAAAAATAAATTAAATCAAATTGAAATTAATTCAAACTAAACTTGTTTGGTTCCATATATCTCCTTCATCGCTTGTATTAGCTAGTTTTGTTCCTCTATCTTCTTCACTTTTCTTCTCAACCCGAGCCTATAAGTACTTCTTATATCTCCTCAAGCTCTTTCCTCACTGCAATAAAATGGTTTGGTTCGGGTTGGTGGAGCAAGAAACGCATTCACTCATAGGACAATCTTTCCATACAATAGTTGACTAATCTTTTCTATTTATGTTTATATTCACCACTATATTTTCTATTTATGTTTATGTTCACCAGCTACATGTCTTTTATGGTTTCGTTTGGTTTTAAAAAAATAAATTAAATCAAATTGAAATTAATTCAAACTAAACTTGTTTGGTTCCATATATCTCCTGCATCGCTTGTATTAGCTAGTTTTGTTCCTCTATCTTCTTCACTTTTCTTCTCAACCCGAGCCTGTAAGTACTTCTTATATCTCGTCAAGCTCTTTCCTCGCTGCAAGAAAGGGGTTTGGTTCGGACAGCTGGAGCAAGAAACGCATTCACTCATAGGACAATCTTTCCACACAACAGTTGACTAATCTTTTCTATTTATGTTTATGTTCACCAGCTGCATGTCTTTTATGGTTTTGTTTGGTTTAAAAAATATAAATTAAATCAAATTGAAATTAATTCAAACTAAACTTGTTTGGTTCCATATATCTCCTACTTCGCTTGTATTAGCTAGTTTTCTTCCTCTATCTTCTTCACTTTTCTTCTCAACCCGAGCCTGTGAGTAATTCTTATATCTCTTCAAGCTCTTTCCTCGCTGCAATAAAATGGTTTGGTTCGGGCAGGTGGAGCAAGAAACGCATTCACTCATAGGACAATCTTTTCATACAATAGTTGACTAATCTTTTCTATTTATGTTTATAGTCACCACTATCTTTTCTATTTATGTTTATGTTCACCTGCTGCATGTCTTTGATGGTTTGGTTTGGTTTAAAAAAAATAAATTAAATCAAATTGAAATTAATTCAAACTAAACTTGTTTGGTTCTATATATCTCCTGCATCACCTCTATTAGCGAGATTTGTTCCTCTAGATTCTTCACTCTTCTACTTAGCCCGAGCCTCTAAGTAGTCCTTACATCTCCTCAAACTCTTTCCTCACTGCAAGAAAAGGGTTTGGTTCGGGCAGCTGGAGCATGAAATGGATTCACTCATAGGACAATCTTTCCATACAGTAGATGACTAATCTTTTCTATTTATGTTTATGTTCACCTTCTGCATTTCTTTGATGGTTTGGTTTGGTTTAAAAAATATAAATTAAAACAAATTAAAATTAATTGAAACTAAACTTGTTTGGTTCCATATATCTCCTGCATCGCCTGTATTAGCTAGATTTGTTCCTCTATCTTCTTCATTGTTCTACTCAGCCTGAGCCTCTAAGTTGTCCTTATATCTCCTTAAGCTCTTTCCTCGCTGCAAGAAAAGGGTTTGGTTCGGGCAGCTGGAGCAAGAAACGCATTTACTAATAGGACAATCTTTTCATACAGTAATTGACTAATCTTTTCTATTTATGTTTATGTTCACTTGCTGCATGTCTTTCATGGTTTGGTTTGGTTTTAAAAAAAAAATAAATCCACTTAAAATTAATTCAAACTAAACTTGTTTCATTCCATATATGTCTTGCATCGCCTGTCTTAACTAGATTTTTTTCTTTATCTTCTTCACTCTTCTACTCAGCCCGAGCCTCTAAGTAGGCCTTATATCTCCTCAAGCTCTTTCCTCGCTGCAAGAAAAAGGTTTGGTTTGGTTTAACAGATATAAATTAAATCAAATTAAAATTAATTCAAACTAAACTTGTTTGGTTCCATATATCTCTTGCATCGCCTATATTAACTAAATTTTTTCCTCTATATTCCTCACGTTTCTACACAGCCCGAACCTCTAAGTAGTCCTTATATCTACTCAAGAGCTTTCCTCGCTGCAAGAAAAGGGTTTGGTTCGGGCAGCTGGACCAAGAAACGCATTCACTCATAGGACAATCTTTCCATACAATAGCTGACTAAACTTTTCTAATTATGTTTATGTTCACCAGAATCTTTTTTATTTATATTTATGTTCACCTGTTGCATGTCTTTTATGGTTTGGTTCGGTTTAAAAAATGTAAATTAAATCAAATTAAAATTAATTCAAACTAAACTTGTTTGGTTCCATATATCTCTTGCATTGTCTGTATTAGCTAGATTTGTTCCTCTAGATTCTTCACTCTTCTACTCAGCCCGAGCCTCTAAGTAGTCCTTATATCTCCGCAAGCGCTTTTCTCGCTGCATGAAAAGGGTTTGGTTCGGGCAGCTGGAGCAAGAAATGCATTCACTCATAAGACAATCTTTCCATACAGTAGATGACTAATCTTTTCTTTTTATGTTTATGTTCACCAAAATCTTTTCTATTTATGTTTATATTCACTTGCTGCATGTCTTTTATGGTGTGGTTTCGTTTAAAAAATATAAATAAAATCAAATTAAAATTAATTCAAACTAAACTTGTTTGGTTCCATATAACTCCTGCATCACCTGTAATAACTAGTTTTGTTCCTTTATCTTCTTGACTTTTCTACTCAGCCCGAGCCTCTAAGTAGTCCTTATATCTCCTCAATCTCTTTCCTCGCTGAAAAAAAATGGTTTGGTTCGAGCAGCTGGAGCAAGAAATGCATTCCCTCATAAGACAATCTTTCCACACAGTAGCTGACTAATCTTTTCTATTTATGTTTATGCTTGCCACAATCTTTTCTATTTATATTTATGTTCACCTTCTGCATGTCTTTTATGGTTTGGTTTGGTTTAAAAAAATAAATTAAATCAAATTGAAACTAATTCAAACTAAACTTATTTGGTTCCATATATCTCCTACATTGCCTGTATTAGCTAAATTTGTTCTTCTATCTTCTTAACTTTTCCACTCAGCCCGAGCTTCTAAGTAGTCCTTATATATCCTCAAGCTCTTTCTTCATTGCAAGAAAAGGGTTTTGTTTGGGCAGCTGCAGCAAAGAACGCATTCACTCATAGGACAATCTTTCCATACAGTAGCTGACTATTCTTTTCTATTTATGTTTATGTTCACCTGCTGCATGTTTTTTGTGGTTTGGTTTGGTTTAAAAAATATAAATTAAATCCACTTAAAATTAATTCAAACTAAACTTGTTTCGTTCCTTATATCTCCTGCATCGCCGGTGTTAGCTAGATTTGTTCCTCTATATTCTTCACTCTTCTACACAGCCTGAGCCTCTAAGTAGTCCTTACATCTCCTCAAGCTCTTTCTTCGCTGCAAGAAAAAGGTTTGGTTGGGTTAGCAGGAGGAAGAAAAATATTCACTCATAGGACAATCTTTCCACATAGTAACTAACTAATCTTTTCTATTTATGTTTATGCTCGCCACAATGTTTTCTATTAATGTTTATGTTCACGTGCTGCATGTGTTTTATGGTTTGGTTTGGTTTAAAAAATATAAATTAAAACAACTTAAAATTAATACAAACTAAACTTGTTTGGTTCCATATATGTCCTGCATCGCCTGTCTCAGCTAGATTTGTTCCTCTATATTCTTCACTCTTCTACTCGGCTCAAGCCTCTAAGGAGTCCTTATATCTCCTCAAGCTCTTTCCTCACTGCAATAAAAGGGTTTGGTTCGGGCAGCTGGAGCAAGAAACGCATTCCCTCATAAGACAATCTTTCCATACAGTAGCTGACTAATCTTTTTTATTTATGTTTATGTTCACCTAAATTTTTTCTATTTATGTTTATGTTCACCTGCTGCATGTCTTTTATGGTTTTGTTTGGTTTCAAAAATATAAATTTTATCAAACTGAAATTAATTCAAACTAAACCTGTTTGGTTCCATATATCTCCTGCATCGCCTGTCTTAGCTAGATTTGTTCCTCTATATTCTTTACTCTTCTACTCAGTCCGAGCCTCTAAGTAATCCTAACATCTCCTCAAGCTCTTTCCTCGCTACAAGAAAAGGGTTTGGTTGGGGCAGTTGGAGCAAGAAACGCATTCACTAATAGGACAATCTTTGCATACAGCAACTGACTAATCTTTTCTATTTCTGTTTATGCTCATTACAATCTTTTCTATTTATGCTTATGTTCACCTGCTGCATGTCTTTCATGGTTTGGTTTGGTTTAAAAAAAATAAATTAAATCAAATTGAAACTAATTCAAACTAAACTTGTTTGGTTCCATATATGTCCTGCACGCCTGTCTTAGCTAGATTTGTTCCTCTATATCCTTCACTCTTCTACTCAGCCGGAGCCTCTAAGTACTCCTTATATCTCTTGAAGCTCTTTCCTCGCTGCAAGAAAAGGGTTTGGTTCGGGCAGCTGGAGCAACAAACGCATTCACTCAGAGGACAATCTTTCCATACAGTAGCTGACTAATCTTTTCTATTTATGTTTATGTTCACCTGTTGCATGTCTTTTATGGTTTGGTTTGGTTTAAAAAAAATAAATTAAATCAAATTGAAACTAATTCAAACTAAACTTGTTTGGTTCCATATATGTCCTGCATCGCCTGTCTTAGCTAAATTTGTTCCTCTATATCCTTCACTCTTCTACTCAGCTGGAGCCTCTAAGTACTCCTTATATCTCTTGAAGCTCTTTCCTCGCTGCAAGAAAAGGGTTTGATTCGGGCAGCTGGAGCAACAAATGCATTCACTCATAGGACAATCTTTCCATACAGTAACTGACTAGTCTTTTCTATTTATGTTTATGTTCACCTGTTGCATGTCTTTTATGGTTTGGTTTGGTTTAAAAAAAATAAATTAAATCAAATTGAAACTAATTCAAACTAAACTTGTTTGGTTCCATATATGTCCTGCATCGCCTGTCTTAGCTAGATTTGTTCCTCTATATCCTTCACTCTTCTACTTAGCTGGAGCCTCTAAGTACTCCTTATATCTCTTGAAGCTCTTTCCTCGCTGCAAGAAAAGGGTTTGGTTCGGGCAGCTGGAACAACAAAACGCATTCACTCATAGGACAATCTTTCCATACAGTAGCTGACTAATCTTTTCTATTTATGTTTATGTTCACCTGTTGCATGTCTTTTATGGTTTGGTTTGGTTTTAAAAAAATAAATTAAATCAAATTGAAATTAATTCAAACTAAACTTGTTTGGCTCAATATATCTCCAGCATCGCCTGTATTACTTAGATTTGTTCCTCTATCTTCTTCACTTTTCCACTCAGCCCGAGCCTCTAAGTAGTCCTTATATCTCCTCAAGCTCTTTCCTCGTTGCAAGAAAAGGGTTTGGTTCGGGCAGCTACTGCAAGAAACACATTCACTCATAGGACAATCTTTCCATACAGTAGCTGATTAATCTTTTTTATTTATGTTTATGTTCACCTGCTGCATGTCTTTTATGGTTTTGTTTGGTTTAAAAAATATAAATTAAAACAAATTAAACTTAATTCAAACTAAACTTATTTGGTTCCATATACGTCCTGCATCGCTTGTATTAGCTAGATTTGTTCCTCTATCTTCTTCACTCATCTACTTAGCCAGAGCTTCTAAGTAGTATTTATATCTCCTCAAGCTCTTTCCTCGCTGCAAGAAAATGGTTTGGTTCGGGCAGCTGGAGCAAGAAACGCATTCACTCAAGGACAATCTTTCCATACATTAAGTGACTAATATTTTCTATTTATGTTTATGTTCACCTAAATCTTTTCTATTTATGTTTAACTTCACATGGTACATGTCTTTTATGGTTTGATTTGGCTCAAAAAATATAAATTAAATCAAATTAAAATTAATTCAAACTAAACTTGTTTGGTTCCATATATCTCCTGCATCGCTTGTATTATTCAGAGTTGTTCCTCTATCTTCTTCACTCTTCTACTGAGACCGAGCCTCTAAGTAGTCCTTATATCTGCTTAAGCGCTTTCCTCGCTACAAGAAAAGGGTTTGGTTCGGGCAGCTGCAGCAAGAAACGCATTCACTCATT
This sequence comes from Populus nigra, assembly GCF_951802175.1. NCBI lineage: Eukaryota > Viridiplantae > Streptophyta > Magnoliopsida > Malpighiales > Salicaceae > Populus > Populus nigra. The sequence goes on from NC_084853.1 coordinate 1,063,295, forward strand.
GGACAATCTTTCCATACAGTAGCTGACTAATCTTTTCTATTTATGTTTATGTTCACCTGAATCTTTTCTATTTATGTTTATGTTCACCTGCTACATGTCTTTTTCTGGTTTGGTTTGGTTTAAAAAATATAAATTAAATCAAATTAAAATTAATTCAAACTAAACTTGTTTGGTTCCATATATCTCCTGCATCGCCTGTGTTAGCTAGATTTGTTCCTCTATATTCTTCACTCTTCTAGTCAGCCCGAGCCTCTAAGTAGTCCTTACATCTCCTCAAGCTCTTTCTTCACTACAAGAAAAGGGTTTGGTTCGGGCAGCTAGAGCAAGAAATGCATTCACTCATAGGACAATCCTTCCATACAGTAGCTGACTAATCTTTTCTATTTATGTTTATGTTCACATACTGCATGTCTTTTATGGTTTGGTTTGGTTTAAAAAATATAAAATAAATCAAATTAAAATTAATTCAAACTAAATTTGTTTGGTTCCATATATTTACTGCATCACATGTATTAGCTAGATTTGTTCCTCTATCTTCTTCACTCATCTAGTCAGCCCAAGCCTCTAAGTAGACCTTATATCTCCTCAAGCGCTTTCCTCGCTGCAAGAAAAAGGTTTTGTTCGGGCAGCTGGAGCAAGAAATGCATTCACTCATAGGACAATCTTTCCATATAGTAGCTGACTAATCTTTTCTATTTATGTTTATGTTCACCTGAATCTTTTCTATTTATATTTATGTTCACCTGAATCTTTTCTATTTATATTTATATTCACCTGAATCTTTTCTATTTATGTTTATGTTCACCTGCTGCATGTCTTTTATGGTTTGGTTTGGTTTGAAAAAAACAAATTAAATCAAAATAAAATTATTTCAAACTCAACTTGTTTGGATCCATATATCTCATGCATCGCTTGTATTAGCTAGAGTTGTTCCTCTATCTTCTTCACTCTTCTCCTCAGCCCGAGACTCTAAATAGTCCTTATAACTCCTCAAGCGCTTTCCTCACTACAAGAAAAGGGTTTGGTTCGGGTAGCTGGAGCAAGAATTGCATTCACTGATAGGACAATCTTTCCATACAGTAGCTGACTAATCTTTTCTATTTATGTTTATGTTCTCTTGAATCTTTTTTATTTATGTTTATGTTCACGTGCAAGTCTTTTATGGTTTGGTTTGGCTCAAAAAATATAAATTAAATCAAATTAAAATTAATTCAAACTAAACTTGTTTGGTTCCATATATCTCCTGCATCGCCTATATTAGCTAGATTTGTTCATGTATCTTCTTCACTTTTCTACTCAGCCCGAGCCTCTAAGTAGTCCTAATATCTCCTCAAGCTTTTTCCTTGCTGCAAGAAAAGGGTTTGGTTGCGGCAGCTGGAGCAAGAAACGCATTCACTCATAGGACAATCTTTCCATACAATAGTTGACTAATCTTTTCTATTTATGTTTATATTCACCACTATCTTTTCTATTTATGTTTATGTTCACCTACTGCATGTCTTTTATGATTTGGTTTCGTTTAAAAAAAATAAATTAAATCAAATTGAAACTAATTCAATTTAAGCTTGTTTAGTTCCATATACATCCTGCATCGCCTGTATTAGCTAGATTTGTTCCTCTATCTTCTTCACTCATCTACTTAGCCCGAGCTTCTAAGTAGTACTTATATCTCCTCAAGCTCTTTCCTTACTGCAAAAAAATAGTTTGGTTCGGGCAGCTGGAGCAAGAAACGCATTCACTCATAGGACAATCTTTCCATACAATAGCTGACAAATCTTTTATATTTATGTTTATAATCACCTGAATCTTTTCTGTTTTTTTTATGCTCACCTGCTACATGTCTTTTATGGTTTGGTTTGGTTTAAAAAATATAAATAAAATCAAATTAAAATTAATTCAAACTAAACTTATTTGGTTCCATATATCTCGGCCATCGCCTGTATTAGCTAGATTTGTTCTTCTATATTCTTGTGCTTCTACTTAGTCCGAGCCTCTAAGTAGTCCTTACAGCTCCTTAAGTGCTTTCCTCACTGCAAGAAAAGAGTTTCGTTCGGGCTGCTAGAGCAAGAAACAAATTCACTCATAGGACAATCTTTCCATACAATAGCTGACAAATCTTTTCTATTTATGTTTATAATCATCTGAATCTTTTCCATTTTTGTTTATGTTCACCTATTGCATGTCTTTTATGGTTTGGTTTGGTTTAAAAAATATAAATTAAATCAAATTAAAATTCATTCAAACTAAACTTGTTTGGTTCCTTATATCTCGTCCATCGCCTGTATTAGATAGATTTGTTCTTTTATATTCTTCACGCTTCTACACTGTCCGAGCCTCAAAGTAGTCCTTACATCTTCTCAAGCGCTTTCCTCGCTACAAGAAAAAGGTTTGGTTCGGGCAGCTGGAGGAAGAAATGCATTCAGTCATAGGACAATCTTTCTATATAGTAGCTGACTAATCTTTTCTATTTATGTTTATGTTCACCTGAATCTTTTCTATTTATGTTTTATGTTCACCTGGTGCATGTCTTTTATGTTTTGGTTTGGTTTAAAAAATATAAATTAAATCAAATTAAATTTAATTCAAATTAAATTTGTTTCATTCCATATATCTCCTGCATCGCCAGTATTAGCTAGATTTATTCCTCTATCTTATTCACTCTTCTACTCAGCCTGAGCCTCTAAGTAGTCCTTATATCTCCCCAAGTGCTTTCCTCGCTGCAAGAAAAGGGTTTGGTTCGGGCGGCTGGAGCTAGAAACGCATTCACTCATAGGACAATCTTTCCATACATTAGCTGACTAAGCTTTTCTATTTATGTTTATGTTCACCTGAATCTTATCTATTTTAGTTTATGTTGATCTGCTGCATGTCTTTTATGATTTGGTTTAGTTTGATTTAAAAAATATAAATTAAATCAAATTAAAATTAATTCAAACTAAACTTGTTTGGTTCCATATATCTCTTCCATCGCTTGTATTAGCTGATTTTTTCCTCTTTATTTTTCACATTTCTACTCAACCTAAGCCTCTAAGTAGTCCATATATCTCCTCAAACTCTTTTTTCAGTGGAAGAAAAGGGTATGGTTCGGGCTACTGGAGCAAGAAACGCATTCACTCATAGGACAATCTTTCCATATAGTAGGTGACTAATATTTTCTATTTATGTTTATGTTCACCTAAATCTTTTCTATTTATGTTTAAGTTCACTTGGTACATGTCTTTTATGGTTGGTTTGGTTTAAAAAATATAAATTAAATGAAATTAAAATTAATTCAAACTAAACTTGTTTGGTTCTATATATCTCCTGCATCGCTTGTATTAGCTATATTTGTTCCTCTATCTTCTTCACTTTTCTACTAAGCACGAGCCTCTAAGTAGTCCTTATATCTCCGCAAGCGCTTTTCTCGCTGCAAGAAAATAGTTTGGTTCGGGCGGCTGGAGCAAGAAAAGCATTCACTCATAGGACAATCTTTTCATACAGTAGCTGACTAATCTTTTCTATTTATGTTTGTGTTCACCTGCTGCATATCTTTTATGGCTTGGTTTGGTTGAAAAAATATAAATTAAATCAAATTAAATTTAAGTCAAACTAAACTTCTTTGGTTCCATATATCTCCTGCATCGCCTGTCTTAGCTAGCTTTGTTCCTCTATCTTCTTCACTCTTCTACTAAGCCCGAGCCTCTAAGTAGTCCTTATATCTCCGTAAGGGCTTTTCTCGCTGCAAGAAAATAGTTTGGTTCGGGCGGCTGGAGCAAGAAAAGCATTCACTCATAGGACAATCTTTCCATACAATAGCTGACTAATCTTTTCTATTTATGTTTGTGTTCACCTGCTGCATGTCTTTTATGGCTTGGTTTGGTTGAAAAAATATAAATTAAATCAAATTAAATTTAAGTCAAACTAAACTTCTTTGGTTCCATATATCTCCTGCATCGCCTGTCTTAGCTAGCTTTGTTCCTCTATCTTCTTCACTCTTCTACTCAACCCGAGCCTCTAAGTAGTCCTTATATCTCCTTAAGTGCTTTCCTCGCTGCAAGAAAAAGGTTTCGTTCGGGCAGCTGGAGCAAGAAACGCATTCACTCATTGGACAATCTTTCCATACAGTAGCTGACTAATCTTTTCTATTTATGTTTGTGTTCACCTGCTGCATATCTTTTATGGTTTGGTTTCGTTGAAAAAATATAAATTAAATCAAATTAAAATTAATTCAAACCAAACTTGTTTACTTCCATATTCAGTTTTTCAAAGTCTCAATCTAGGTGAGTTAAAACTAACTTCTGTGACTCTTTTACTTGCCGATAGATCTGTAAAAGTGCCTATAGGAATAGTTGAAGATGTGTTAGTACAAGTCGATAAATTCATTTATCATGTGGATTTTATTGTCTTGGACACACAACCTGTTGAAGCATGTAATTCATTTCCTGTTATTTTTTTATGTCTATTTCTTGCAACTTCTAATGCATTAATTAATTGTAGGAATGGACTGATGAAGCTATCTTTTGGAAACATGACATTGGAGATGAATATTTTCAACATTTGCAAGCAACCTAGAGATGATAATGATTTACAGGAAGTGGACTTTACTGAAAAATTAGTTCATGACCAATTTCAAACCACTTCCAGTGAAACTGAGATTGATGAATCTGATGATTTGCAAATGGTTTATTTTCAGGAAGAATCAAAGGCAAATAGTTAGAGACTGAAAATTGAGGAATTGCCACCACGATCAATTGAGTCCATACCTTCAAGTGTTTAACCACCAAAACCAGATTTGAAGTCGTTACCATTCAATCTCAAATACTCATTTTTGGGAGAAAATGAAACTTTTCCGGTAATAATCTCTTCCAAACTTAATGCACATCAAAAGGTAAGTTATTACAAACTCTAAAAATGCATTAGGATGGACCATAGCTGACATAAAAGGAATTAGTCCTTTGATTTACACACACAGGATTTATTTGAAGGAAAATGCTAAACCCTCTAGAGAAATGCAACGAAGGCTTAATCCTAATATGAAAGTAGTGAAAAATGAAGCCATTAAGCTTCTAGATAATGGAATCATTTATCCTATTTCTGACAGCAAATGGGTAAGTCCTACCCAAGTTGTACCCAAGAAGTCTGGAGTCATTGTGATAACAAATGAGAAAAATGAGTTAATTCCAACTAGGACTATTACTGGTTGGCGCATGTGCATTGACTATAGGAAACTTAATTCAATAACTAGAAAAGATCATTTTTCTTTACCTTTCATGGATCAAATCCTAGAAAGAGTTGCAGGTCATGAATTTTATTGTTTCCTAGATGGCTATTCAGGTTATAACCAAATTGAAATTGCATTGGAAGATCAAGAGAAGACTACTTTCACATGTCCATTTGGTACTTTTGCATATCGAAAGATGTCTTTTGGATTATGTAATGCACCAGTCACGTTTCAAAGATGCATGCTTAGTATATTTAGTGATATGGTTGAACGTTTTCTTGAAATGTTTATGGATGATTTTTCTATTTTTGGTGATTTATTTTATGATTGTTTGACTAACTTAGAAAAGGTTTTGAGCAGGTGTGAAGAGAAGAATCTTGTACTGAATTAGGAAAAATATCACTTTATGGTAACAAACGGCATTGTACTTGGTCACATTGTTTCATCAAAAGGAATTGAGGTTGACAAATCTAAAATCGAGTTAATTGCTAATTTACCAACATAAAAATCTGTTAAAGATGTTAGATCATTATTAGGACATGCTGGTTTTTATAGAAGGTTCATAAAAGATTTTAGTGTGATATCTAAGCCCTTGAGTAACCTTCTAACAAAGGATAATATTTTTGAATGGACTGAACATTGTGAAGAAGCCTTTGTTAAACTTAAAAACCTGTTTACTTCTGCTCCTGTCATTCAACCTCCTGATTGGTCATTACCTTTTGAAATAATGTGTGACGCTAGTGATTATGCTGTGGGTGCTGTCTTAGGACAAAGAAAAGATAAGAAACCTTATGTGATTTACTATGCAAGTAAAACTTTAAATAATGCTCAAATGAATTACACCACCACTGAAAAAGAATTACTTGCAATAGTATTTACATGTGAAAAATTCAGGTCTTATCTTGTTGGCTCACCTGTTGTTGTTTTTAGTGATCATACAGCATTGAAATATCTTCTTTCTAAGAAAGATTCTAAGGCTAGATTGGTTCGGTGGATTTTGTTACTTTAAGAATTTGATATCACAATCAAAGACAAGAAAGGCACCGAAAATGTTGTCGCAGATCACTTGTCAAGATTGACAACAGATTCGAGAACTGACATCACACTAATCGATGACTACTTTCCTGATGAATCTTTATTTTCTGTCTCTACAATGCCTTGGTATGCTAATATTGTTAATTTTCTTGTTTCAGGACAATTACCATCTCATTAGAGTACCCAAGACAAAAGAAAGTTCTTGAACGAAGTAAAGAACTTTTATTGGGATGACCCTTATTTATTCAAATATTGTCCTGATCAAATATTTTGAAGATGCATTCCTGACAATGACGTAAGTAATGTCCTTAAATTTTGTCATCCTAAGGCATGTGGGGGTCATTTCTCATCAAGAAAGACCACTGCAAAAATCTTACAAAGTGGATTTTACTGGCCCACCATGTTCAAGGATTCACATGCATTCTACAAGACTTATGAAAACTGTCAAAAGTTGGGATCTATTTCAAAACGTCATATGATCTTTGACTGTTGGGGTATAGATTTCATGGGTCCATTTCCTCCATCATTTGGTTTCTTGTACATATTAGTCGCAGTAGATTATGTTTCAAAATGGATAGAGGCAATTCCAAGTCGAAACAATGACCACAGAACAGTGATAAAGTTCTTGAAAGAAAATATTTTGAGTTGATTTGGAATCCCTCGAGCCATGATAAGTGATGGTGGAACACATTTCTGCAACAAGCCATTTGAGTCTTTAATGAAAAAATATGGAATCACACACGAAGTTGCCACCCTTTATCATCCTCAGACAAGTGGACAAGTAGAACTTGCTAATAGGGAGATCAAACAGATCTTAGAGAAAACAGTGAACCCTAATAGGAAAGACTGGTCTTTAAGACTTAATGATGCACTTTGGGCTTATCGAATTGCTTATAAAACATCATTAGGTATGTCACCTTATAGACTAGTCTATGAAAAACCTTGTCACTTGCTTGTGGAACTGGAACATAAAGCTTATTGGGCTATCAAAGCTTTCAATTCAAACCTTGATGATGCTAGTCAGCTGCGTAAGTTACAAATCAATGAGCTTGAGGAAATAAGAAATGATGCATATGAGAATTCAAAAATTCAGCAAGAATCAAAGAATTTCATGACAGGAGAATCTTGAGGAAAACATTTGATGTTGGTCAAAAAGTTTTGCTTTATAATTCTCGACTCCATTTATTTCCTAGAAAGCTAAGATCAAGATGGAGCGGTCCTTTTATTGTGAAACATGTGTATCCATATGGGGCCTGTGATATCAAGAATCCAAAGAATGACAATATTTTTAAGGTAAATGGACATCGTTTGAAAGTTTACCTTGATAATTTTTCAGTTGGAAATGACTATTGAATTGAGTGATCTTGTATATAAAGAATGATTCTTTTTCTCACATTGTTTTGTGTTTCGTTTTGGTATGAATTTTGTTTTGCTAGTCTCTCTCACCCCGGTCAAATGGCGGATAACGGTACTCCGTGACTTCAGTCGGTTCTTTTAGTTTCCCATAATAATTGATATCTGTATATAATTGTGCAATACTTTGCTCTTTCTCCCTTCTTTCACTCTCTTCTCCAATTCTCATTTGAAAATGGACACCACTCTTGAAAAATTAAAAAAGTACTTTCCCACTCTGCCTCAGAATGCGATTACAAAAATTTACCGTGCTAGGTGTGCAAGATTGAAGTTGTTAATGAATCATGGAATTCCTGAAGATATTCGCTGGCTGATTGAAGCAAAGGTCCTATTATCAGGTGAGTCCTCCAATTCTTTCATTTCACGCATGCCTGGAACAGGTAAAAGCACTTTTGCAAAGAAACGTCATGCAAAACGACTGAAAGTCTGTCACAGATGTGCCAGATGGACTTGTAATGTAACATGTCGTTCTTTAGGAATGATATCTATAAACTGTGAAGATAAAATACAATTCATTAAGCATGGCCTAAGTAAGGGGTCTTTAGATAATCTTCTATTAACCCTTGAGACGCATCCTAGTGGAGATGTGCATCGTGCTATTCATGATTTATGGCCACAATTCCATAAAGAACATGATCGACTTAGTCTTGAGAATCTGACTATAAAAGACCATGTTTGCCAGTTTTTAAGAAAACTGGATAGGAAGCCTATCCCTGACCCATAGAGGGCGTTTAAGCCGTTCTTGGACGTAAAACCAAGGGAAGATGTGAGCCACAATCACAACTACCTGCACATACACATGCTTTTTCAAAATAAATAAAGAGAGAGAGAGAGAGAGTGTGTGTGAGACTCTAGCTGGCCTACATATAGGTGGTATGATTGCATCTTCAATTTCTCATCTATAAAATCTTCTTTTCCTTCCCTTATTTCTACTCAACCCTTACATTAGACAGATATAGAAGAGTGTAGAAATGGCAGGTTCCTCAAGTTATCACATAAAAAATATTTGTGTTTTCAGTGGATCTAGTCCTGGAAAGGAAATAGCGTTTTTAGAATCAGCAAATCATCTTGGTCAAGTACTAGGTGAGAGAAAGATTCATTTAGTGTATAGGGGAGGCAGCTTTGGGTTAATATGGGGTGTGTCAATAGTTGTATTTTTAGGAGGAAGTCAAGTTTTGGGGGTCGTCCCCAAAGCTTTAGCAAAAGGGGACATCATTGGAAAAACAATTGGAGAGGAACTACAGGTCTCCACAATGTTTGATCGAATGAATGCAATGTTTAACCATGCTGACGCCTTCATTGCCTTACCAGGTGTTCTAGGCATATTGGAAGAGATCTTTCATATTTCCTCTTGGGCCCAACTTCACATTCACCATAAACCTATAGGTTTGCTCAATGTTAATAGTTTTTATGATAATTTGTTGTCTTTTCTTGATCAAGCTGTGGAACAGGAATTTCTAACATCTTCGGCACGACAAATCATAATCTCTGCTGCTACTACTGAACAATTGATCGACCAGCTACAATCTTTCACCCCTGTAATTGATCCTTCCATGAGTCGCATAAATTGATCAACTAAGGAAAGCCGTAAAAAGCTTAGATTGGATTTGAGCCTTCATTTGTGAATCCTTGTGTCTTTTGGTTTTATTATTAGCATATTATTTTGTTTTGTTATTTCTTATATTTGTTTAAGTGTGTTTCAGGTTTGTCAGTATTCGTTGTTTCAGGTCATGTCTTCTATACTCTATTTTTCTATCTTATGACATTGAGAACAATGTCTTGTTCTGGTTGGGGGGGAGGGTAGTAGTTGACATATTAAAAAAAAAAACTAACTTACTAACTGTTTTTGCTATTATTAAAACCATTTGAAAAAACTGTTATTAGGATGGCAGAGTAAGGAGGAATTTTAGTGACTCTTGAGACGCATCTTAGTAAACATTTTCCAATGGTTATTTGCAATATTCATAACAAGGCCAATTAGAATACTTCTTGAAATATTCAAGTTTATAAACTCTCGAATTGTTATCACTTGATTCTGCTCATATACTCATTTAACAAATATTCTTAAACCTTCATTTTCACACACACACGTTAACATATGATTGTGGGTTGCACATTGGATTATTACATTATTTATGTTCTTTTGTTAAAGGTAACAACTAAGGGATAGGGATAGCCTATAATTTATATAAAAAAAAACAACAACAAAAAGAAAATGATGATAATAAAAACGTAGATAAGTTTGATTTCATAGCCTCCCTAACCTAAGCAATTAAGCCCAAATGGGTGTTTTAACACCTAATACCCTAAAGTCAACTGACTTGAGAGCTATTGGCCTAAAGCTTGTTACATGGGTTAAGGAGAAAAGCTTAAGGGAATCAAACATTGCACTATCTACGTATCAGTATCTGCAACCCGAGTTACTAAGCTCATAGGGGTGTCTCAACACCTAATGCCCTAAGATCAACTGGTCTGGGAGTCATTAGCCGAAAGCTCGTTACATGGGTTAAAGATGCATTGTGTTTTAAAAGATGCATTGTGTTTTAATTTATATATATATATATATATATATATATTAAAAAATAAACAAAAGAGAAAAAAAAGAAGAAAAAAAAATAATCCCAACCCAAGGACGTTAACCTTAAACATTAGAACCAAATATTGTTTTCTTCCAATAAAAGCCCCATCATCTATGTTTTCATACATTGAGCACATAACAAGGAAGGTTTATTAATATTTTGTTTAAGAGATATTGAGCAAATATATAAAATTTAATGAGAGTTTGTTTATCTGGATAGATTAATGGAAGTTGAATGATGAATGCCTTGCTTTGTGGAATTTGCAAATTGTTTTTCTATTTTTAACGCTTTGATTACTAGGAACTAGTAATAAGCTGGTTGGGGGTGTGATTAGTACTTAAAAGTGCATTTTTATCAAGGTTTTATATCATCATTTTGCACTTGAAGTATCAATAACTCCTTAACTAAAGCATGTTTTATAATAACATATCTAATAATATAAGATACCTTTAATTTATGGTAAATGTTCATCTTAAATGCAGGCCTATCACATAAATGAAAGAATTGATTGATGAGTTGAAGTACTGAAATTGAAAGGACAAAGAGATGGCCAAACTTAGAAAAGAGATGTTAGTGCAGTCCAAACTATAACATTGTTTGGTAATCGGGTTATATCTGGAGCTGTAGATCTCGGATTTAGGTCTACTTTATATGAATAGAAAGGTAAGACATAGACCTACAACTTTCATGCGGAGCCCAAGATTTAACAAGGTCGTTTTCAAGTCCAAAATGTAGCAACAACGAAGAAGTCTGAATCTGTCCTGCAGCCCAGACACTGTTCAGTGTTCAGCCCATATCTCGAGTTCTAGAAGTCCAAATGGAGCAAGAAATGCATTCACTCATAGGACAATCTTTCCATACCATAGCTAACTAATATTTTTCTATTTTTGTTTATGTTCACCTGATTCTTTTCTATTTATGTTTATGTTCACCTGCTGTATGTCTTTTATGGTTTCGTTAGTTTTAAAAAATATAACTTAAATCAAATTAAAATTAATTCAAACTAAACTTGTTTCGTTTCATATATCCGCTGCATCACCTCTATTAGCTAGATTTGTTCCTATATCTTCTTCACTCTTCTACTCAGCCCGAGCCTCTAAATAGTCCTTATATCACCTCAAGCGCTTTCCTCGCTGCAAGAAAAGGATTTGGTTCGGGCAGCTGGAGCAAGAAACGCATTCACTCATAGGACAATCTTTCCATACAGTAGCTGACTAATCTTTTCTATCTATGTTTATGTTCACCAGAATCTTTTCTATTTATGTTTATGTTCACCTGTTGCATGTCTTTTATGGTTTGGTTTGGTTGAAAAAATATAGATTAAATCAAATTAAAATTAATTCAAACTAAACTTGTTTGGTTCCATATATTTCTTGTATCTCCTGTATTAGCTAGATTTGGTCATCTATCTTCTTCACTATTCAACTCAGCCCGAGCCTCTAAGCAGCACTTATATCTATTCAAGCGCTTTCCTAACTGCAAGAAAAGGGTTTGGTTAGGGCAGCTGGAGCAAGAAACGCATTCACTCATACGACAATCTTTCCAAAGAGTAGCAGACTAATCTTGTCTATTTATGTTTATGTTCACCTGCTTCATGTCTTTTATGATTTGGTTTGGTTGAAAAAATATAAATTAAATCAAATTAAAATTAATTCAAACTAAACTTCTTTGGTTCCATATATTTCTTGTATCTCCTGTATTAGCTAGATTTGTTCCTCTCTCTTCTTCACTATTCAACTCACCCCGAGCCTCTAAGTAGCACTTATATCTATTCAAGCGCTTTCTTAACTGCAAGAAAAGGGTTTGGTTAGGGCAGCTAGAGCAAGAAACGCATTCACTCATAGGACAATCTTTTCATACTGTAGCTCACTAATCTTTTTCTATTTTTGTTTATGTTCACCTGCTACATGTCTTTTATGGTTTTGTTTTGTTTAAAAAATATAACTTAAATCAAATTAAAATTAATTCAAACTAAACTTGTTTCGTTCCATTTATCTCATGCATCTCCTGTATTAGCTAGATTTGTTCATGTATCTTCTTCACTATTCAACTCAGCCCGAGCCTCTAAGCAGCACTTATATCGATTCAAGCGCTTTCCTAACTGCAAGAAAAGGATTTGGATCAGGCAGCTGGAGCAAGAAACGCATTCACTCATAGGACAATCTTTCCATATAGTAGCTGACTAATCTTTTCTATCTATGTTTATGTTCACCAGAATCGTTTCTATTTATGTTTATGTTCACCTGCTGCATGTCTTTTATGGTTTGGTTTTGTTTAAAAAATATAGATTAAATCAAATTAAAATTAATTCAAACTAAACTTGTTTCGTTCCATATATCCGCTGCATCACCTCAAGCGCTTTCCTCGCTGCAAGAAAAGGGTTTGGTTCGGGCAGCTAGAGCAAGAAACGTATTCACTCAAAGGACAATCTTTCCATACAATAGCTGACTAATCTTTTCTATTTTTGTTTATGTTCACCTGATTCTTTTCTATTTATGTTTATGTTCACCTGCTGCATGTCTTTTATGGTTTGGTTTTGTTTAAAAAATATAACTTAAATCAAATTAAAATTAATTCAAACTAAACCCTTTTCTTCCATATATTTCTTGTATCTCCTGTATTAGCTAGATTTGGTCATCTATCTTCTTCACTATTCAACTCAGCCCGAGCCTCTAAGCAGCACTTATATTTATTCAAGCGCTTTCCTAACTGCAAGAAAAGGGTTTGGTTAGGGCAGCTGGAGCAAGAAACGCATTCACTCATACGACAATCTTTCCAAAGAGTAGCAGACTAATCTTGTCTATTTATGTTTATGTTCACCTGCTTCATGTCTTTTATGATTTGGTTTGGTTGAAAAAATATAAATTAAATCAAATTAAAATTAATTCAAACTAAACTTCTTTGGTTCCATATATTTCTTGTATCTCTTGTATTAGCTAGATTTGTTCCTCTCTCTTCTTCACTATTCAACTCACCCCGAGCCTCTAAGTAGCACTTATATCTATTCAAGCGCTTTCTTAACTGCAAGAAAAGGGTTTGGTTAGGGCAGCTAGAGCAAGAAACGCATTCACTCATAGGACAATCTTTTCATACTGTAGCTCACTAATCTTTTTCTATTTATGTTTATGTTCACCTGCTGCATGTCTTTTATGGTTTGGTTTTGTTTAAAAATATAACTTAAATCAAATTAAAATTAATTCAAACTAAACTTGTTTCGTTCCATATATCCGCTGCATCACCTCTATTAGCTAGATTTGTTCTTGTATCTTCTTCACTCTTCTACTCAGCCCGAGCCTCTAAGCAGCACTTATATCACCTCAAGCGCTTTCCTCGCTACAAGAAAAGGGTTTGGTTCGGGCAGCTGAAGCAAGAAACGCATTCACTCATAGGACAATCTTTCCATACAGTAGCTGACTAATCTTTTCTATCTATGTTTATGTTCACCAGAATCTTTTCTATTTATGTTTATGTTCACCTGTTGCATGTCTTTTATGGTTTGGTTTGGTTGAAAAAATATAACTTAAATCAAATTAAAATTAATTCAAACTAAACCCTTTTCTTCCATATATTTCTTGTATCTCCTGTATTAGCTAGATTTGGTCATCTATCTTCTTCACTATTCAACTCAGCCCGAGCCTCTAAGCAGCACTTATATTTATTCAAGCGCTTTCCTAACTGCAAGAAAAGGGTTTGGTTAGGGCAGCTGGAGCAAGAAACGCATTCACTCATACGACAATCTTTCCAAAGAGTAGCAGACTAATCTTGTCTATTTATGTTTATGTTCACCTGCTTCATGTCTTTTATGATTTGGTTTGGTTGAAAAAATATAAATTAAATCAAATTAAAATTAATTCAAACTAAACTTCTTTGGTTCCATATATTTCTTGTATCTCCTGTATTAGCTAGATTTGTTCCTCTCTCTTCTTCACTATTCAACTCACCCCGAGCCTCTAAGTAGCACTTATATCTATTCAAGCACTTTCTTAACTGCAAGAAAAGGGTTTGGTTAGGGCAGCTAGAGCAAGAAACGCATTCACTCATAGGACAATCTTTTCATACTGTAGCTCACTAATCTTTTTCTATTTATGTTTATGTTCACCTGCTGCATGTCTTTTATGATTTGGTTTTGTTTAAAAATATAACTTAAATCAAATTAAAATTAATTCAAACTAAACTTTTTTCGTTCCATATATCTGCTGCATCACCTCTATTAGCTAGGTTTGTTCCTCTATCTTCTTCACTCTTCTACTCAGCCCGAGCCTCTAAGTAGTACTTATATCACCTCAAGCGTTTTCCTCGCTGCAAGAAAAGGGTTTGGTTCGGGCAACTAGAGCAAGAAACGCATTCACTCAACGGACAATCTTTCCATACAGTAGCTGACTAATCTTTTCTATTTTTGTTTATGTTCACCTGCTTGTTTTCTATTTATGTTTATGTTCACCTGCTGCATGTCTTTTATGGTTTGGTTTTGTTTAAAAAATATAACTTAAATCAAATTAAAATTAATTCAAACTAAACTTGTTTCGTTCCATTTATCTCCTGCATCTCCTGTATTAGCTAGATTTGTTCCTCTATCTTCTTCAGTATTCAACTCAGCCCGAGCCCCTAAGCAGCACTTATTTTGATTCAAGCGCTTTCCTAACTGCAAGAAAAGGGTTTGGATCGAGCAGCTAGAGCAAGAAACGCATTCACTCATAGGACAATCTTTCCATACAGTAGCTGACTAATCTTGTCTATTTATGTTTATGTTCACCTCAATCTTTTCTATTTATGTTTATGTTCTCCTGCTGCATGTCTTTTATGATTTGGTTTGGTTGAAAAAATATAGATTAAATCAAATTAAAATTAATTCAAACTAAACTTCTTTGGTTCTATATAACTCCAGCATCTCCTGTATTAGCTAGATCTGTTCCTCTATCTTCTTCACTATTCAACTCAGCCCGAGCTTCTAAGTAGCACTTATATCTATTCAAGCGCTTTCCTTACTCCAAGAAAAGAGTTTGGTTCAGGCAGCTCGAGCAAAAAATGCATTCACTCATAGGACAATCTTTCCATACTGTAGCTAACTAATCTTTTTCTATTTATGTTTATGTTCACGTGAATCTTTTCTATTCATGTTTATGTTCACCTGCTGCATCTCTTTTATGGTTTGGTTTGGTTGAAAAAATATAAATTAAATCAAATTAAAATTAATTCAAACTAAACTTGTTTCGTTCCATATATTTGATGCATCACCTCTATTAGCTAGATTTGTTCCTCTATCTTCTTCACTCTTCTACTCAGCCTGAGCCTCTAAGTAACACTTATATCTATTGAAGCGCTTTCCTACCTGCAAAAAAAGGGTTTGGTTTGGGCAGCTGGAGCAAGAAACCCATTCACTCATACGACAATCTTTCCATACTGTAGCTAACTAATCTTTTTCTATTTTTGTTTATGTTCACGTGACACTTTTCTACTTATGTTTATGTTCACCAGCTGCATGTCTTTTATGGTTTGGTTTGGTTTAAAAAATATAAGTTAAAGTAAATTAAAATTAATTCAAACTAAACTAGTTTCGTTCCATACATCTACTGCATCACCTATATTAGCTAGATTTGTTCCTCTATCTTCTTCACTCTTCTACTCAGCCCAAGCCTCTAAGTAGTCTTTATATCTTCTCAAGCACTTTCCTCGCTGCAAGAAAAGGGTTTGATTCGGGCAGCTCGAGCAAAAAACGCATTCACTCATAGGACAATCTTTCCAAAGAGTAGCTAACTAATCTTTTCTATTTATGTTTATGTTCACCTCAATCTTTTCTATTTATGTTTATGTTCACCTACTGCATGTCTTTTATGGTTTGGTTTGGTTTAAAAATTATAAATTAAATCAAATTAAAATTAATACAAACTAAACTTGTTTGGTTCCATATATCTCTGGCATCTCCTGTATTAGCTACATTTGTTCCTCTATCTTCTTCACTATTCAACTCAGCCCCAGCCTCTAAGTAGCACTTATATCTATTCAAGCGCTTTCCTACCTGCAAGAAAAGGGTTTGGTTCGGGCAGCTGGAGCAAGAAACGCATTCACTCATAGGACAATCTTTCCATACTGTAGCTATCTAATCTTTTTCTATTTATGTTTATGTTCACCTGAATCTTTTCTACTTATGTTTATATTCACCAGCTGCATGTCTTTTATGGTTTGGTTTGGTTTAAAAAATATAAGTTAAATCAAATTAAAATTAATTCAAACTAAAATAGTTTCGTTCCATACATCTGCTGCATCACCTCTATTAGCTAGATTTGTTCCTCTATCTTCTTAACTCTTCTACTCAGCCTAAGCCTCTAAGTAGTCCTTATATCTCCTCAAGCGCTTTCCTCGCTGCATGATATGCTGTTTTTTCTTGATGTATTTGTGCAATATGTATTCCATTAGATATTCATGCGTTCAATTTGCTTTGTGTGCATTTGATAAAATTCATTATATAACCATTGATTTTATAAAGTTTACGCAAGCATCTACTGGAGGAACTTGAACAGACTTTTCCAGACGAAGTTGAATCATACAGGGAGATACATGCAATGTCAGCTGCTGTAAGTTATATTTATGACTTTGTTGGATGGATTTCTAAGCAATGCAAAGCATGAGATTTATTATGGTGGGGAACAGCAATCCTTAATTTTTTTTATTATGATGAACAGTGAAATTATTGAAGCAGCTAGTATTTATTAACCGACCAAACCGGAAAAAACCAAGTCAAACCAAAAAAACCGAGCCAAATTGGTTTGAATCGGTTTTGTCCAAAAAAACTAAACCGAACCGAAACTGGTTGGTTTGAACTGGTTTCAGTTCAGTTCGGTTTGATTTGTTTTTATTTTAAAAAATTTCAGTTTCTTTACTTTTTTATAAAAAAAACGAATCGAACCGAAAATGATCACCTCTAAGTTATAGTTGTCATGATATTTTTAATTGTTGATTAGTTGTCGATCGGTAAGTTAGATTAGTGTTATGTTACCATTTATGAGGTGCTGTTGATTTTGATACTTTCTAGACATGAGCATTAGTACAAGTCTAAGGAGAATCATGCATTTGATGACAATATTATCTGAAAAAAATAGAAAAATCACTATAACTCCAACTCCTTTTCATCTTTCTTTAATGTTTTTTTTAGTAGTGATTGATTTTTTCAAAGATCTTTTGCAATCCTTATTTACATAAATTATGTTTGATTCTTAAATTAGGCATAATGTTAAACGTTTTTCTTAGTGATGGCTTTTATCACTTGTCTGAATCTAGATTACTAATAGCTTGTAGATTTATTCTAGATATTTCAGTATTGGAGATGTGTGTCCATGGTTTTTAATGATGGCTTTCATCACTATATTATTTTAAAAAAAATTTAATTGAAGTTTTTTAAAAATATCAATTGATATTTTGGATTGTTTCTATGATTTTATAATACTATAAAAATATTTTTTAATTTATCTTTAAATTTTTTCATCTCAAACTTTAGATAGATAAGTTATATTTATATTTTTCATTTAGAAAAATAAAAATTATATTTACTTAGCGAGTATAATTAACCTTGAAATAAAAAAAATAAAAAAAGGATAGCTATAGTAAACATTTGCAAATGTATTTATTTTTTGTTTTTTATAGAAAAAATCAGTTTTTTTAAAAAACAATTTTAACAACTCTTATTTGATTTATCAGTTCTTATATTTTTAATATATTTTATTAAACATAGACCTTATTTTTATATTTTTTAATTAAAAAATTTAAGTTACTGGAAAATGAGTCTACAATGTCATTGTTTTTTTTACATAAAAATGAACTTGAAATCATATTCACAATATAGCGTAGATGTACTAACTAACTAGTTTTATTTCTAAATGATTTTTAAGATAAATAAGTCCCTCCTTGAATTTACATGTATAGCAATATCTATGAATTATGATATTCTTAATTAACATCATGCATTAACATATAGTCTAGTTAACACAAAATTAAGTTAAACTGGATTCAAAACCGAAAACTATGAAAATGCTTGGTTTTTATCCCTTCGATATTCAAACCCAAATCCTATAAATATTTTAATGGATCCATTCATGTATATGCATTTTATTGTTCACAAGATTATGGTATTTATTTCTTCCTTTTCCCATTAATATTAATATGTAGGCTTGTTTGTTTGTTAGGAAATATTTTTTTATTGAAAAATGGTTTCAAAAAAAATTTTCTTGAAATTGAGTTATTTGTTTATATTTGACAGTTTCATAGAAAAAAATAAGTTGAGAAATAATTTCTAATGTTTAGCTATATTGTGAAAAATAAGTTAGAAAATAACTTATTTAATAATATTTTTTTCAAGTTTATTAAAATAATAAGGATCAAATCTGACAGATAAAAAATTTAATAAAAAATAAATTAAAAAAATAATTTCAAAAAACAATTACAATCAAAAAAAAATTGATCAAATCTTATAGATTAAAAAAATTAATATATGATGAAATTGAAAAAAAATCTGACAGATAAAAATAAAAAAAAATTACAGTTTTGGAAAAAAACAATTTGATAGTTTCTTTTTCTGGCTTCAGTAGCATCATTCCTTCCCAACCACCATACCTCCGAAAGAACTAATACACATAAGGTGCCTTAATAGCTATGGCCTAAGGCGTTCTCTAGTACTTCACCTAAGCAGTGTTTTCTAGATCAATTTCGGAACTTTTTTATAACTTGATTACTTATTGCATTTAATATCAGGTCACCAAACATCATATTAAATGCATGGTTCGGCTTGGCAAGTCATTTTTAGCAATTCTAAAACGAAAAATTATTTGAAAACATAAAAAAAAAAATAATTTGAAGTAAAAAAAAAATTAAAAAAATTTCAAAAACACTTTCATAACGCAATGCGAAACAGAAACAGTCTCTAATGTATATATTACACATGCTAAATGTTATGTCATAGTGAAGAACGTAAAAAAATATATATTATATATGTTCATTTTCCTGTGTGCTAATATGTATCCCTTTTAAGTCTCTAAACAAGCCAATGTCCAACACCCAATTGGTACCTTGATTGTCATATTTAGGAAGGGTTGTTGGGAAAATTTAAATGAATTTAAGAGATTCACTGTAAACTCCTTATTATAATTTTATGGGTTAAATTAAATTAAATTAAAGAAACCTAAATTAAGATAAAAATAGTAAAATTTATGAAATGAAAAATAAATATAGTACTAAATTGTTGAAAAGCAAAATATTTTTTAGGATAAAATGAATACATAAGACCGAGAGAGGTCAATATTCAAGTAACAGAAGATTAGGAGTTTATGTGCAAATGATAAAAGAGGCGGGGATAAATGTACAATTAACAAGATGATAGCACTAAAAATATCATTCTATTTTTCTCTTGGAGTGACTTGCAAGAGCAAGAGAGAGTTTAGAGAGAGGCAAGAGAGAGGACATATTGATAGCAGAAAATGCGACAGCTATAACTCCACCTTCCACCGTTGGATCAGAACGATATTTAGATATGTTTGAGAGATATCGCGGGAGGAAAATTTCTAGGAAACTATACTTCTAGATAGTCTTCGTTGCCGACTGTTTTCTCCTTCGGCCACCATCGGATCGGGCTATAATTTGGATATGTTGTTCTTCCTGATGCTGTATAGATTTTGAACGGTGCAGATCAAAAACAAAGACTCTGTATAGAAGTTGTGCTTCTCGCACAGTAGGTCTGCAAATTTGAGGTCAGTTCGGATAAACCCATATTTCTAGAAATTTCACCATTTGATGAAGTTGATATTTGGATATGTTATACGCATAATAATGCATTATACCTTGACTGTATGGATTGTTTGGAATATTATTCGTTTGTTATTTATGGTTGATTGAAATTGTTGTCAAAATTGATTTTGTGTGAATTTAATGAAATTAGCATGAAAAGAGTGAAGGAACTCTTGGTTCCTTAAGGCCAAGAGTGAAATTAGCATGAGAAGAGAAAGAGTTAAATTGTGTGTAAATGGAAAGGTTGATGAATCTGGACAGATTCGTCCCCTGACTTTTAGAGAGAATTCGAGTAGAAGGATGAGGAAATTAGGATCAAGTTTCTCATAGTAATTGTAGTCTTGGATGTTAGCTAACTAAGAAAGTTGGTCTTACCCAATTTGGAGCTGTAGAACTCCATTTATAGGTCATCAACCGAGACTGGGTCATGACTAACTATATAAGGCAGTAAGACTGATTAATTGATGAGTGATTTTGACTGTCTTATAGGCAGAACTGGGTTCTCCTTCCTTCAGAGAACTTGTAGCCTCTTGTCTTAACTTTCCAACGAGATCAATCTCGCTTGAAATGGAATTCCATAACTTTAGATATCATTAAAAATCTGATAAGAGTTCAAACAGTAACAATTCAATGCCTAGATAATAACAGTTGCACAATAACAGTTCAATGTCTAAACAATAACAATTCAATGTCTAGACAGTAATGGTTGGACAATAATAGTTCAATGTCTAGACAATAACGATTGCACAGTAACAGTTCAAAGTTAAACGGTAACAGTAAACTTTCACGTAAATACTATATGTAAGAATATAAAAGAATTGAGTCATACGAACACTTACACATTGAGATAATAACTCTAAAAATATACATGATATATGTATGAATGTTATTATGAAGAAATGAGCATGCATAGAAAGTAACATATGAGTAATGAATGAATATGGATTCTCTGTAATATCAGCTTAAAGGAATGATAACTATAGTTGGATAAAGGATGACAACATTAATAGGTGTAATGAGAAAAACATAAGATATAAAGAAAGAAATGATCGAAAGAAAGATCTATTAGCTATTGATATGATTATTATAAAACATATCCTTGAATGAGAAAAATTTATAAGATGAGTGTGATTGCAGGAAGAACCACCGGTGTGGTGCAACAGCAACAAAAGGAGAGCACGAGTAGAGCTTCTACTACATATAGGTGACTTTCACCTTCTTTTTTAATCATGTTGAATAATGAAAATACTTTATCATGAATGTTGTCGTATTGTGTTAATTCAAATGTTAGATTGTCAAATGCTTAAATGTTAACAATTGATTAGCTTCGGCTGATGGCATCCGAAGGGATGACCGGGACAAACAAATAATTAGCTTCAGCTAATGACATCTGAAAGAATGACCGGGACAAATGAATGATTAGCTTCGACTAATGGCATCCGAAAGGATTACCGGGACAAACGAATGATTAGCTTTGGCTCATGGCATCCGAATGGATGACCAGGACAAATAAATGAATATCTTTGACTGATGGCATCCGAAAGAATGACCGGGACGAACGAATGATTAACTTTGGCTAATGGCGTCCGAATGGATGATTGGGACAAATGAATGAATAGCTTTGGCTAATGACATCCGAATGGACGACCAGGACAAACGGTTGATTAGCTTTGATTGATGGCATTTGAAAGGGATGGCCGAGATGAGTGAACAGTTAATCTCGACAAATGATTCCTTAAAAGGATGGCTGAATTTAAGATTATGGCTGATTGTAAGAATTGATGCATCTATATGTACTGCAAGTTGTGTATACCAAGAACATGAAGGAACTACAAATGTCACGCTTCGAACATGAGATAATGTTAATGCTTTATTAAACTGCAAGATCGTTTTCTTATTATTATTATTATTAAGTAATTGCATTCTTGAAAATGTTTTGTACTGCAGTAGGGACATCACACCAACAAGATGCCTAGGAAACCCAATACACGAGAACTTACTTTTGCGAGGAATCATGTACTTGCATTATAAATCATGATGTATTTTATATGAATCAATGTATTGAATGTATAACTATTATTAGATCTTTTTAGTCTAAATTCGAGATGACTATTTGTAGGATAGAATACAAACTCATGTCCATGCATGTATATTTTAAATGCGAACTTCTAATCATGCAAACATAATATTATGAGTTTATATAAGATTCACTTTTAAATGAAATGTTGATTGTTGTTGATGTATGGATTGTATATTAATGATGTGATGGACATGTTCGCCAATTACCGACACGATGGGTGTTGAACGCAAAAAAAAAATTTATTGTTGTTGTGGGCTTGAAAAGACAGGTTGTTACATTCACTACATTTAGAAGTGATTTTGAAAAACAAGTAATCTATTTTAAGAAGAATTGCAGCAGGTCCTCCGTGTGTGTGTGCGCGCGCGTGCGCGCATGTGTCTATATATATATATATATATATATATATAAGCTTAATAAAATGGTAAGTAGTAGATTAGATGATCAAGCCTGAACCCTAAGGTTGGTTCAAACACAAATTTATCAAGGAAAGAGAAGAAAACCTAGCCTGAAGATGTGTTTGAAATTTCTGAAAAGTTGTAAATTTGTTTCAACTCAACTATATATCTGAATTAATTATTTTAAATCAATTAAATTTCCTGATTTTTTTTAAAAAAAAGATCGAGCATTTTTTCATTCTTCAAATTCGGTCCCCAAACCTCTAATTATTTTAAATCAATTAAATTGAACTTTGTTTTCGAAACCATAAATTAACTGAGAAATGGAACATTTCCTCGATATCTTGAGAACTCCTTATGCATGCATGGAAAACAAATCACCAAAAGCAATTACAAATCAAAGCAATGTCAAATGACCAAATAAAACAAAAAGGAAATTAAGGAACCAAAGTGTAAAAATTTCTTATTTATTACAAGACCAAAGCATAAAATATTAAGGTATATGTTCTATATATAAGCCCTCATTCTTCTTGTTCAATTTTAATGTGAGATATTTGAACATATTCCCACTACTAGAAAATTGACAAATACAAATGAAAACATTGACGAAAGATTTTTGTCAGTAAATTATAGTAAATTTTACCGACAAAAATATTCTTTTAGTATATATCAAGAGAATTACAGTGAAAAAAGAAGATATTAAAACAAAGCTAAAAAATGTTATGACGTTTCATTTATACCGACATAATTACCATCAGTAAAATCTATTTGTAAACTTGTTGGTAAACTGTTCACTTCTCCCTGACACTATTCATCATGTCAATTACAAAGGAAATCATCGACGGGTTAATTCCGTCAGTATTTTCTAGTGAGCTCTGAAACTGTTCACTTCTCAATTGCACTATTAATTATTGTTCTTCAGAGATGAAATCACCAACGGATTAAAAAGTTATCACAATTATTTGACGGGTTTCTACAAATTTTTTATTAAATTAAATAGTACAGACATAATCACAAATGAATTGAAAAGTCGTCGATGATATTTAATGGTTTCTGAAAATTTTTAATTAAATTAAAAATTTTAATTAAATATTACAGACAAAATCACTAATAAAATGGTTAAAAATATTAATATTTAATTCTTTGTCGATATAATACTCCAATAAAAAAAACTAGAATCTCTCATTTCACAACACACATGCTTTTTCTTCTTCTTCTTCTTCCCCTTATGTAAAAAACATCAACATCTCTATCTTTCTTTCTCTTCTCAACTCCTTTTCTTCTCCATGCTTAGGTATGTCTTCTTCTCTTTTCTTCTTTCTTCTTTTTTTTTGTATTTTTCTGCATTATATTTGTTTTTCTATTTATAAATTTTATGTTCTTAATAATTATATGAATGTTATTGTAGGATTTGTTTTCATATAAGATTAATTTTGTTAGATTTTGTCTTTCAATTTTGTTGTTCAATTTCAATTAAATTATTTTATTTGTTGCTAGATTATGGGTTCTGAAATAGATCTTCTCATGTATTTATTTGTGTTATTTATTTGTTGCAAATTTATTTGAGTTGACTTTCTTCTTCTTTTTTTCCAAGCAACTCAGTTCTTGAGTTTTAAAAAGTGTTGATTTATATTAATTTAATTATCTTCTAATTCTATTAAATAGATTTTTCTAAAAAATATTTTTAAATAATCACCGATGGAATTACATACGGTATTTCTGTCAGTTACATGACAAGCTTCCCGAGGGAAATACCGATGGAATGAAGCGGGTAATTTTTTTTGGACGCTTTTCCTGTCAGTAAATCCATCAATAATAATATATTTTTTATTACCGACGAACTCACCGACAAGTCAAAAAATTACCTATGAGAGTTTTATCAACAAAGCATTTTCATCTGTGATCTCGTCGGTAGATTAATTACCAATAAAATTATAGTACAAATACCGATTGAAAAATCCTATCAATAAATATAAGAATTTTGGTAGTGTCCCTGGTATTTTCAAACAAAAAAAAAAGTTTGGTAAATTTTTTTGTTATAAATTAGAAAATGTAAGCTTTTGATGTGTGTTTAGTATTGGCCCATAAAAGAAAAGAGAATATATATATATATATATATATATATATATATATATATATCATTATCAGATCCAAATTAGGTCCGTTCATTTTATATTATTAGAAAAATAATATTTTTTTATTATCAAAACAATTTTCTATCATCTTTCTTCTTATATAAAGTAAGTAATTATTATCCAAATTAAGGACGTTCATAATTCTATGTTATTAGAAAATACTAGTTTTAAATTTTATATCATCTTTCTTGTTATATAAATTAATAAATTATTATCTTAATATATCAACAAACTCAAAAGGAAAAACCTTAAAAATGACCTTCAACTATATAAATAGTCAGTCTCGATTTTGTCATCCAAAAAATTGCATGAATTTTGACTTAAGTTTCAAAAGTTTTCAATTAAACAATCTTTCTATCCATATGTGACTGCATTTTATCCAAATTTTCTTTCACACACACACACAAATGACCTAGGAACCAAACACTTTTTGTAAAGGAATGCTCAAAATTATAAGGATGCCATTCAGAAATCCAATTATAAAGATGCTCAAAACAAACACTATTTCAATAATTAGAGGGTATATTCATGTTTTAGGTTACAAAAGAGGCTTCAGACACAGAACAAAGCTAAGCCCATCTTTCTTCTTTTAATTTGAAAATAATATTAGGATTTAGACTGACCTCATCAATGCTCTTTCTATATTTGGTGTCACGCGGTGCAGATTCATTGATGGGTTCTCCTTCCTACCGTTTGATCAAATTATGTTTGATTTCAACCCTTGACTGTTTAACCTTGAAACTACCAAAAAAAAAGGTTGCTAATGTGTTATCAACTTTTCGTTCTATTCTGCACATTTTATTTTCACATTCATATGTTATTATGATTAATTATCCATGGAAACTTGAAAAGCATGAACACACATCTCCAATATTAAAATATCTAGAATAAGTCAACATAGGTTGGGATTGAGAGATAGAGAGGTTGGATTGGGTTAATTCAATATTATATACCTCCAAACTATTAGTAATCTAGATTCAGACAGGTGATGAAAGCCACCGCTAAGATAAATATTTAACATTATGCCTAATATCTAGAATAAGTAAGGATTGCAAAAGATTTCTGAAAAAATCAATTCATTACTCAAAAGAAATATTAAAGAAAGACGAAAAGGAATTAGAGTTATACTGATTTTTCTATTTTTTTGAGATAATGTTGTCATCAAAGTCATTAAATTCAACCTGGTGCATGATTCTCCTTAGACTTGTACTAGTGGCCACGTCTAGAAAGCATCAAAATCAACAGCACCTCATAAATTGTAACATAGCACTAATCTAACTTACCGGCCACTAATCAACAATTAACAATATCATGACAACCACAACTTAGGGGTGATCATTTTTTGATCGGTTTTTGCTCGGTTTTTTCAGTTGGGCTCGATTTGGTTTGGTTTTTTTCTAGTTTGGTAGGTTAATAAACACTAGTTGCTTCAATAATTTCACTTACAGCAGCTGACATTGTACATATCTCCCTGTATGATTCAACTTCGTCTGAAAAAGTCTGTTCAAGTTCCTCCAGTAGATACTTGCGTAAACTCCATAAAATCAATGGTTATATAATGAATTTTATCAAATGCACACGAAGCAAATTGCACGCATGAATATTTAATGGAATACATATTGCAAAAATACATGCAGAGAAAATAACATATCATAGTGGGAAACAAAGAAGTACCTTGAAGGCATCAATTTTCCCTTTAATGACTTTATTTTTTGTGATGCAATCCCTTGTGAATTCATCTGGATTCTTCCCATCATCAATCAAACTAAGCACAAAGCAATAAACTTGCTATCAGCTTGCCAATGCCGACAAGCTGGAATTGGTTATCTCAAATAACAAATCACAAAGAAACACTCACTTCAAGACCTTCATAGGAACCTAAATGTTGCACCTTTCAGACAATTTAACCATGTTGTCCAGCTAGGTAACAAGACCATTGCTGCAAAATCACACCGTTATATCATAACACAATGCATCGAGTAACAAACCAAAACAAAGGATTGATAGAAAAGTACAGTCTCTGTAGAAGAGGAAGCTGTGAAGTAGTGTTGATTAATAAGACAGAGCAGAGGATTTCAAAGTAAATCAGGAAACATTTAAGTACCAATCATTTAATAAAAAAAAATATCTTCTCACCAACAAAAAGAAATTATAAAGCCCTTAAATTTCAATTCAAAGAAAACAAAAAGAAGAAAAAATCATAATTTTAAACAAGCATGAAAAACATATAAAATCTCTTTTTAAGCATCAAAAACTCTGTTTCTTATAGCAAAATCATTTTCTCGGAATATCTAAGAAGATATTGCCCCTCCAGATTCACTCACAATGTTCCTATCATCTGTGTCTCCACTCAAAAACCTTACCAAAGAGCTCACCTCAGCTGCCATATTCACAAAAAAAGAGCTCCTTTTCTTCTTCTTCACAACAGCAACAGCAGCTAGAGAGACAGAGGGAGAGTGGGTGATCTGTGTTAAATAGAGAGTCACGTGTTAATGTATATGAGAGGGAAGCTGGAATATAAAATTATAAATAGAGAGATAGGAATATGCCACGTTATGAAAATTTAAAAAAGTGGTTAGTGTTAATTATTAGTGTGAATTTTGAATTTCGTAATACTCCTTTGATTAATTGTTTCATTAATTGTTTTAATTTAATTTAATTATGGTATGTGGATGGAGTTGGGGAGGAGAATTCAAAGAAAGAGAGGCGCCTAAATAAATGCTAGCATTTAATGCTTTGATATACCAGTCGACATTTTTTGCTCTTAATACTGACATACTATGAAGAGACTGTTAGGTAAAGCTGATGGAGTTGACCAAGAGTCTTCTGTATGGAATCAATAACTTGGTTCAAATTCTGCTTCGGATCATCCACTGCTGCTGCTGTATCATTCAATGGAGTGGCCAACATTCCATTACCTCCACTCCCCAACACTGTATTCTGCGACGAATCCATTTTGAACAATGCGCCTGTCCAAATAAAAACAATAAATAGACCATTGAACATACAGTAAAGAAATTGACAAAATTAAGCAAACAAATGATCAACCACGGCATATACAGAATATAAGGTCCCCTCAAATTTTGTCAAAGCTTCGGAATTCATCCGACAGCCTTAAATTAAAGTTCCGAGATTTACAAATGAAACAAATCAATGAACATACATATATGTTCAGAACATTAAACAAACACTAATGTTTTCCAAATGCATCCAAAATCCTAAAACTGAAAACCCACCAAAAACAATTGATAATCTAGCTCCATAATTCCATTACTATATTACAGTTAGCAAGAACCAGATCATAAAATTTAAAAAATAAAAATAAAAACAGTATAGTGAAAATTAATGAGTTCCACGAGAACCCTGACTGTAAAAGCAAACAAATGACCAAAAACTTAACTTCAAAAAAACGAAACTGGGATTGCTTTACCTGTTGAAATTGGCAAGGGATCCCTGTTGCTTTTTTTTCAGCAGGGAGAGCAATCTCTGTCGAAATGGAAACAAAAGTTAGTTCTTCTACTCACATGCCGTTTACATTTTATCTACATTGAACCACAGGTTGCTCATATGACCGGGTTTTGGGCAAACCTCTTATAAGTCCCTACCCTTTGTGGTAAATCTTGATTAGCTCCCCATCCTAATTTTCATCTCAATTAGGTCCCTAATGTATGCATGAATTTTTAATCAGATACTTCTTTCGCTTTTAGCCAACAAATGAGTGACCACATTTTTAAAAAAATAACCACATGCTTGCATTGGGAAAAATTATGACAATTACCAAGCGGATAATAAAAATTTGGATGCTTAATTTTTATGAATTATTGGTTAGACCAGAATTGCATAAAATTATTTATGGGGCTTCACCAAACTTTATAATCAATGACTTCAAATTCCATCATGTATATTTTTATGAATTATTACTTTCATACCTCTCCCTGTCTGCTAAGCCAGAAGTCAACCCGCTTTCTTCTCGTCCGTTGTATGAAAAACCTGATGGAAAACTTGAGGGCTGTTTATCATAATCAACAGTATGATTGAAGGATGGAGTTTCTTTTTCCACAACCCTTCTACCCATATCTGGCACTTTGACCTCTTGTTGCTCATAAACACCAACATCAGCAGAGACTGGCAGAGATGATGTAGAGGAAGCATCCTTATTAGTTGGTGGTAATGAACTTACAGCCTGATCCTTTTTTGCATTTGCACTTTTAGAAAGACTTTTAACCCTGTCATTTAAATAAGCATGCTTATCATTGAAGGGACAGGAGACCACTGCAACTATATTTCAGTTGAAGCAATAGGAACACGCTTACCTATCTGCATATCTCAATGTATTGAGTGTATGTTCACATGAGCCGGCATTTGGGGATATGCAAGAGATCATAACTGTCCTAGAGTTGCCCACAAATCACGGAGTACTTCTGTGAGCTTGCTCCCTCGGAATGGTATATGGATCTGGTCATTGTCCAGAGCACGAATGCACTCCTTGAGAGCCAAAAGGCTCTTGTTGATTTCTGCACCTTCAATCCTGCAAAAAACCATATGGAGCATCAGGAAGTGCAAAACTGCCTTCCCAACAACAATCCAAAGCCATAGTGATTGTTGAACTACCACATCAGACAAGAAAACTTTTTGCAACGAGTATAACATATCCATCATCAGTGGTCATGAGGATGGACATCAGGCAAGATGATAATGCCAATCAAGTTTATGCTGTTTTATGTAGCATATGGAGAATGAATCCCATCGGTACAAGACTGGCATTGCTAGTTTAGGTGCCAGGAACCAGAAAAAACGCACAAGTTTTAGAGAAGTCTTAATGTGGATCTCTTACTGAATCTTTAAATTACCCCCACAGCAAACATAATGCAATGGATCAAGATACCCAAAAAATAACAAGACCTGACTCTCCTAAAAAAAACCTAGATAATACGAGCTAAAATCCAGCACCTTAATTAGAAGAAAATTAGCTCGCCCACCTCCAGCTCAATGAATTCTAAACATGTGTATGGGATACTCAGCTGATTGTTGGCCCCAATTAACCATGCAATGCCAAAGAGGCAACCAGATTGCAAAAGATAGCATTACCAGTCTTCATCACAAAACCAAAATCCATTGAATAGTTAAACACTGCCTGACAGAGGTGCAGGAAGAATGGGAAGATCTCTGAAAAAATTCATTCTAGGAAATTTTGAAATTTTATTTGTCTTACATAATAAACTCGTTTACCTTAAAATCCTGAAGGTTTCTTCAGAAAATTAACTTTACCAAACAAAGTAACTGCTTCAGACATAATAAATGAGTAATTAGCATCTCTACAATAGAAATTTGTATTTTTCTGTCCCCAAATTCTTTACAGACCAAGCTGGAAAGAGAAAAAAATCTGGCGAAACCCGCCCTATTGGCACACTAGTCATGCAGCAAAACAGGCCTTGATGTTGTTGATCAACAGATCGTATTTGATTGACATGAAATAATAAATGGATTCTTTAAAACTCAAGCAATGGAGTAGAGTCAGTAATTAACAAAAACCAGAGGAATAAACTTTACGTTAGAGCAAGAGAAGAGATGAAGAGTATGGTTCAGATAAAGGGTACCTTGTTTGCCGGTCATTGTCAGTGGTGTCTGCGCCTCGTTCACTGCCAGCAAGATCAATAAATGAAATTTTCCCAACTACTTTTCCACTTTTAGACTCATTCACATCATTGTTCCTCCTGGAGTCCTTTACTTCGCTGTGCTTCTTAACGGCGAGTTGTAAAATAGCATGTGATCTTGAAGATTCTTCATTGGCCCCAGTAGATCCTGTACTTCTGGCAGCATTCCCCCTCTCAATATATTCCTTGACAATTTGTACATCAGAAACTTCAAATTCTTGCAGTCCAACAATGCAAACTTGTTGCCTACCATCTTCTCTCATACAAAGTTTCCTAATTGAGAAGAACAATTGAATTCAGCATACGTGGTTGAACTCATTAACCATTCACACTTCAAGACTTTTAGACACATGAATGAACACATACATATAAATTATTCTGAAGAAAACATACAGAAAAGATAATGCCTGCTTGACAAGGGACAATGCTGCTTCCATGGTTACACTTCAATTAACTCAAGTTACGAAGCTAGCCCAAAAAATTTTTAAGAAAAAAAGTGAAGAAATTACCGTCTATAAATGGATGTTACAGATTCAAAGTGCAGGTAAAATTACTAAGCAAATGGATATTATAGAATTATTGTTAAAGAAAAAAAGTCCTTTTTATTACTTCTTATGCCACAACCGCACTGGAGAAACTTATACAAATGTGACTTTTAAGTCACCATAGCAAGCACCCACAGAACACAGTGACTGAGGAATCATATCAGCCAAGGTTTCAAGTCATATTTAGCCCCATTACAAACTGAATCTAATAGATTTCCAAGTTCTGAAGACAGTTTTTTTAAGGAAAAAAATTGTAATAAACCAGTTTGAACAGGGAAACACTAACTTTCTTTCACTGAGAAGATCGAAGAGTTTTCCATTCAAAAAAGCTAAGCCACAATTTGAATCTCTGATTATGATAAACTGGCTGACGCAACAATCTAACAAGGTCTTCAGCAGCTCTAAGAGGCAGGGGCTGCATTGTGAATGTCTTTCCACTACCTGAAATAAAAGCAGCATCAGGATTTCAGCTGTGCAGAAGAGTTTGAACTGAACTTGACTTCAGAAAGAGGCAGCATCTTTGATACAAAAACTTCAAAGTCGAGATAAGTAATGAATCAACACCCCCCTCCATGGCTTCCACCACAGGGAAACCAAAACAAATGTGAAGAAGGTGAAAACAAGTGAAAGCAAGAGAAGAGGTCATCAAGCGGACTATTACTGGCGGCGGCGGCAGTAATCTTAGAGCAAGGAGGAGGGGAAGCAAGGACATGCTCTTGCTGGTGATGATACTCACCGGAAACTGTCACATTCCGGCAAAAATCCATGGCCAAGAAAGGGAAATTAATGTTTGAAACGAACAAGAAGCACAAGGAGAAAGTGAGAGAGAAAGTGAGGGGAAAGGAAAGAAAGAAAAAGGGGAATGGCGCAGTGTCTCAACGAGAGTTACCCTTTTATGGCCTGAGTTTTCTGTCGGCATATAAAGCTAAAGAAACAATCAAAGTTACAAAATTGGCGGTAGTTTTTTTTAAAAAAAAAACAATTAACACAGTAAACTTAAAATTTTAAAAGAATAATACTGCTCGAAAAAACAATTGATAAAATATTATACTTTAATCATTTTTAGGTTTTAAAGAACTAATAAATGTAAAAATAAAAAGAAAAATTGTAATTTTAGAATAAAAACAATTTGATAGTTTTTTTTTTATAGCTTTAGTAGTATCATTCCTTCCCAACCACCATGCCTCTGAAAATACAATCAATTTCAGAACTTTTTCATAACTTGATTACTTATTACATTTAATATCTGTCACCAAACATTATATTAAATGCATGGTTTGGCTTGACAATTCATTTTCTAGCCATTCTAAAATATAAAATTATTTTTTATATTAGTACATCAAAAAAATATTAATTTAAAATAAATTAAAAAAATTAAAAACATTTTCAAAACACAATGTAAAACAAAAACAGAATGTAATATATATATATATATATATATATATATATATATATATATATATATATATTAACGCTCAATGTTATGTCATAGTGAAGAAAGTAAATAAATGTATACTATATATATTCATTTTTCTGTGTGCTAATATATATTCCTTTTAAAGTCTCTAGACAAGCAACATAGTCTACACCCACTTACTATCTTTGTTATCGTATTTGGAAAGGGTAGATGGGAAAGTTTAAATGAATTTAAGAACCCAAAACAGCCCTTTTCTGTATGAATTCGTGCAGAGTTATTGAAAAAACTTGTTTTTTATAACTAAAACAATATTTTTAAAAAAGAAATTAGAGACTGAATTACGCACTTCATGAGCAATTAAAGCTCATATTGCTAATTACGCCAAACCACGAAATTCTTCCCGAGGATTTTGCTTTTACATTTTGCTTTTAGGTAAAAAGTTAGAGATTAGTGTTTGTGTGCAGTTTCTTCCGGACATGGCTGCCAAGTTTACTATAAACATCTTTTAAAATATAGTCAAAAAGTGATGTGTGTTATTGTATTTTTTTTTTTTTTGTATGTTTGCAAAAGATAAAAAGAAAGAAAAAAAATGTTTTAATTTGCATCAATTTGGTTCATATTTCAAAAAAATTACAAAAAAACATTTTTCTTTTGGTATTTTGAATTATAATTTTATATGCAAGATGTATTCTTAATATTAAATAGAAAAATTTGTTTTGTTTTTATTGATGTTAGAGCAATTAGGTTTTTGTATCCAATAAGATAAGGATCTGTTTATTAAGAAGAAATTTTTTTTTTTAAGAAATCATTGGCAAGATAACTTTTAAAATCTTTTAACACATTAAATTCACAAAGTAGTTTATCTTAGATAGGGTGTGTTATGAGTGTTAATACGTTTTTTAATCATAATTAGTTATTTTTGAATCTCTAACAAGACTATTACACTCGGGTTTCCTAGTAATTTTTCAATGAAATATTAGGTGGTGATTTTCAAGAATTAAAAAACAAATTAAGTAAACATAACAAAAAAAAAATTGTTAACTGATGCCGCGTGGGTCACTTACAACAAATTTAATCAAGTTAATTGTCCCTTCATAATCATATATGGAAGGGTTTTTACTTTCCTCTTACTAGTTGATATTGGTTGGTGTGAGACAATAAATTCATTACTACATATAGCCAGAAGCTACAAGCTAATGGTCTTAGACTGGTCAATGAACAAGACAAATTTTTGTATTTCTCCTACTGGAATCCATGGAAAGATCAACATTTATTTTTAAGTACAATTATGTGTTAAGTACTAGAGATAGTAGGGGAGAAATGGACATGCACGTGGTTCTGATTATCCACCCAGATTTTTCCATTTGGGACAAGTAGGGAAGTCATGCCTTTTGTGTTAATTAGTCTATTTTAGAGTTAGAAGTAAAAAAAATATAATAGGGTAAAAAATTTGGGTAAAAAAATTCTTCTTGGGTAATTTACATAATTAATTATAATAGATATCTAAAATATATAATTAACAATTTAGTCTTCAAGTTATCAGATGTCCTACCATGCAACATGTCACACCCGGATATTGTGGCGACCAATTAAAAATTTCAATGGAGAAGGAACGGATATCTGACATCTCGTTCTTTAGAGAAGTTTCTAGTTTAAGGAGTCGTCACTTAGTATTATGGTCACTAGAAACCCTAATTAGTCAATAGAGATTCTATAGTACATGATTGGTTACATGAAAGTGAAGATGTTATCACCCCTTAAGTGTCCTATCTAAGACAAGCTATATTGCTGGTTTTGTCTAAAATTGCTAAGAATTTGTTCTCCCTTTTTTTTTATTCTTTCTATCATGTTCTTGACTCTAGCGTTAGTGAACAGTTCCTACGAATCTTTTCAACTCTGACGTTGGTAAATATTGCACAAACCCAAAAAATGTGATATTCCTGACTCTGCCATCATTGACTAATTTCACAAAGAATTGAATTTGAAGAAGAATTTTCCAATGACATCTGTTTTTGTTTACCCTTTTATTATTATTTGTCCTTTTTAGGTCGAAATAAAAGAGATGTTGCACAACAGATTTTGCATTTAATAGTAATGGTTCACATATTGGGCACGTAGCAGAATAAATACAAAACGCACAGAAAAAAATAAAACAAAGTGAGAGGGGCCGCAAATAAATCAACGAAGATCCCCAAATATTTTCAGAATTTTTTGATATAAAAAGGGGCTTGTTTGGCCAGATATCAAAATAGAAGGGGAATAATGTAATGCCCCACACTTTTATATGCATTTATAGTTACTTTCCTATTATATGGTACGTAGAAATATGATAATTTTTTAATACAATTTTCATATAAAAAATCTACCGAAATTTCAGCAGAGTCTCCTACATACCAGGAGGTCTCAAGTTATTAACATATAATCTGTTTACACTTCTAATATCTCATATCTCATAACTTAATCACGACTTAATCATCCTGAGTTTCAATCCCACAAATATCATCATCATCATCACAACCACAATATTTATAACATATATTGAACAATAAATATCATTATAGTTGAATAAATGAGATAAACATGCATATATGGAACATGATTATATAAATTTCAGAGTTAAGTTCATTTATTGAAGTTTAAACATTAATTATACAAATTAAGTTACATAAATGTTTTCACATTATAAAATATAAGGATATATTCCCTAAAACTATATAACAAAAAGTGAACAAAAGCTAAAATCTACTCCTGTCATGCATGCGATGTCCTCTTTAATTATTGTGAACATGGATTGTTGTCAATCTCATTGTTGTGCACTATTTATGAGAATTTTCTTCTTAAATCTTCCAATAGTGAAAATTTATAGGTATGCGTAATTTATTTAGCATTATCTATTGTGAATTTGTAAAAATTAATTTTTGAAAATGTTTTTTTGTTGTGGTTGTGGGTTTATTAAAATTGTTGGCTTAGGATCATAAAAAAATAATAATAAAAACTTCAATGGAATTGCTGATAAAATGAAATTCTATCGGCATTTAAATTGGAAATTCCATGAGAATGTTCGTACCCATTTTTAAACTTTTGGTAAAACTTATAGAATATGTAGGAACTTTTCAACGAAATCACTAACATGATATTTTGTTGGAAAAATAAAAAATGATGTAATCAACTATGATTTCCACCTTTTAAATTTTTTATTATTATGTCAGTAATTTCCAACTCTATGGATTTTTCGACAGAAAATTGGTGGTAAAAGCTTATTTTTAGGCAAGAATATTCCATGAGCACTCACATGATACATGGATAATAACTGATATATAAGAGGAAGATAAATAATTACGCATTACACACACAAAAAAAATATTTTGTTGTGGTTGATGTTTTAACTTTAAAACATCTTTTAAACGATAAAAAATATACAAATTTAAATCAAATAAAAAATATTTCAAGCCCCAACTAATTTTTCTAGCAAGACGAAATTAAAAAAAAAAGATAATGAAATGCATCTTAGCAATATACACCTATTAATACCACCATCTGTTTTTTTTGTCATAATATGGTCACTCAACTTTTATCTCTCTCCCCCTTTGCAAATGACTTTCTCTCTTTTTTAAAAAAAATTATGCAATTAAAATGTAGAAAAAAAGTTTACAACATAAATGTAAAATACTAAAATTAAAGGGATTAAAAATGTGTAAATAGATATTTTTTTGGAAGAAAATTTATTTTTTCACGTGAAAAAAAGGATCAGTTTGTTTTATTTGGTTTTTCTCTTTTAATTGTTTTTTATAGCATAAATTTAAATTCTATTTAATTAAAATGGCCTCAATTTAAATTTTGAAAATTTATCACCACCAAAAAATTGCTAAAGACCGATGAAATAGTTCATGGTCCTTTATGCTTGATGTATTCTGGACTGTATAACAGATGGAATTACTAATATAGTGTTTATTGAGGATTTCATCGGATAGTCTAAAAACTCGAAAACACTTTGCAATTCCTTGATAAAATTGGTCTGGATATTTTCGATAGACTCAATGGTGGAACATTTTATATATATTGATAATTCCATTGGTATTTCATTGATTGCTTTTTTGTTTTTTGTCATGTTCATTTATTGTAATCTTAATTGTATTTTGTTAACCTAAAATCACATAAAAAATCAACAAATTTGAACAACAAAATTTTAAAATATTAATTTAATAATTAATATAAATATCTTAATTACAAAAAAAAATTCCTAATAAAATAGAGCTGGAGGTGGAAAAATCTTGAATTAAGAGGTCCAAGTTGTCCAGAAAAGGGAGGATAACATGTCTACAAGCATGCCTATATTTTCTCTCATTGCTTCCTGTTTTGTTCTCCGTACTTTGCCTTTAGATAAGCCTTCAGAATAGACAAATGTTCACCAATTTTGTTGTTAATCATTTTTTGGCCCCACATGCTGGAGATGGTGTGTACCTCTTTTAAACCGAAGGCAGAAGTTTGGTTCATGGTTGTTGAAAAATTGATAAAAGTAGAGAAGAAAGAAATGTCCTTCGAACCTTGTTTCAACTATTTCTTGCTTTCTTTATTCTTTCCTTTTGCTGCCAAAATCATTAGGTTTCTTAGGCTGATTAGGAGTCTTCATAATGCTAAATTTGTTTTTTCTTTATCTGGTCTTTAAGGTTGGATAAATCCCTCAGAATTTGCACTAAAAAAATTAATTCTGCTACTGTCGCAATTTCTTTTGTGATACCAACTTTGTTCCAATTTAGGCTTTGATTCTGACCTGATTTCGTGCAATATCTGACCATTCTTTATTGACCTACACCTTTATTGGGTTCTAGGGCTCAATATTGTATCGCTACACCAGATGTGCATGCGATAGGCACATATTGTCTTAGGAGAGTGATACAGCCATGCCTCGAGATAGTTGCCTAATTATTCGGTAATCAGCAAATTTGTGTTTTCCTTCGCTATTTTCAAGTACGTAATATCCTACCTTTTATTTTTCCAACAAGATTTATTAATGATGATTAAATAAAAAAAAGAGAGAGAGATACAATGAAAATATTGAGGAAGCCCACTACAACTCCAGTAAGGGATAATACCAATGCACACCAACACAAACGTCATTCTATAAAAATGCTTTTCGCCTTTGTCTCCACGAGGAGCAAGGGTGGAGCCATGAATTTTTCATGTCTTGTGCTATTAAATAAATATATGAATTTTTTTAAGATAAATTATTAATTCATTTATATAAATTTTTAAAGTTAATAGTAAAGTTTTAATTCAAATACACTATCCAAAATATTTAAAAATAAATTTGAAAGTATATAAAATTAAATTGAAAATAAAAATAAACTTACTTACATCCTTCGATGTTTGTCAAATATAATTCATCTATAATCGAATCTAAATCAATATTGTAACAACCCCTCAACCGAGATAAAATAACAATCTCATGTCAACTGAAAAACAAAGTAATTAAAATTTTTCCCTCTCTCAATTTCTCCTTCCTTCACTTGATTCTTCCTTATATTAATATTTTATAAGTTGGACTTTGTAAGTTTACAAGGTTATTCTCTCACTTTTCTTATTTTTTTTCTTAGATTTTTTTTTTATGTTTTTCCCTTACTTTTCTGTCTTTCTCTCTCGCTTTTTCTTTTTTTTTTTTATTTTTCTATTCTGCTTCTGCCCAGTTGGCAACATATAAAAGAAAGGAAGAACTAATTTGTTTTATTTTTTAATGGCAAATAACCATTTTACCCTTAATGAGTCGTTTTACTTTTATTTGACGTTTTTTTTTGTTAGCACTACCAAACTATTTTTATCCTAAAATTTTAACCAGATTTTATTCAATATATTTTAAAATCCCTTGTAAAATTTCAGCTCAATCTGATGGTCGGATTGAAAATTACACCCAATAACGTAAAACTGGTCAAATTGTGATTTTTTTTTTATGAAATTTCTGAATTTCTCCAAAAATTCTGAAATTTTAACCCAAACTAAAGCATTATATTAAAAGGCTCCACGTAAATTTTCAGAAGTTTTTGATACCTTAATTGAGAATTACAAATTTTCTTTACATAAAACTAATAAAAAAATATTGATAAAATCTTGACCTAGGCTAGAGCCCACCCTAGCCCATACATGCCTCCGCCCTG
This sequence comes from Populus nigra, assembly GCF_951802175.1. Classification (NCBI taxonomy): domain Eukaryota; kingdom Viridiplantae; phylum Streptophyta; class Magnoliopsida; order Malpighiales; family Salicaceae; genus Populus; species Populus nigra. Next base: position 1,101,668 of record NC_084853.1, read on the forward strand.
ATTAAGAGTGTTAAAAAAACCACAAACCTATGAACCTGACCTGAACCGTATGAATTGAATGCAGGTTAATTAAACTTGAGTTCAGGTTTGATTCAACCAAACCTGAAAAGCTCATGTTCAGGTTTCTAGCTTGTGATTCTAGGTTTACTGAATCGAGCCTGATTTATAGGTTTAAGTTTGAACATGAATCTAATATTTCATATATTTAGACATAATTTAAGTGGCTATGATGTTGAACTATTAATATGTGTATAAGTGATTGATAGAAGTATTGAATTCTTAATCGAAAAATCATTCACATAAATAATTTAATCATTGAAATAATATATATATATATATATATATATATATATTAGATTCTGATAAATAATTAATATTTTCTTGTGCAAAAGTAGTTAGTTTTATTTATTAGGAATGAATGATAAATGAATTGATTCAACATCGGACGATACGATTGCTTTTTGTTGTTGTTGTTAATTTTTATAATTATTTGTTGATTTTGATTATTAGGATCAAACAATATTTAATGATTTTAAAAGAAAATGTTTTTATTATTATTATTTGCTTTAGACCTGTATCGTATGTCCAAAATAACAAACTATTTTTTAATTTAATTAAATTCCGATTATAAAAGAAATAACAACGAGTCTAACTCTTTTTATTCTTTGTTTATTTTAGATGTGGCTTTATGTATAATACTGATCATCCTATTATTCTATTTGAAGAATAATGTTAATTTCTTTTTTTCAATAATACAAGAGATCCTGTAACTTTATTATGCAGAATATGACAAACGAAAACAAGATATAAAGACCAGCTAATTAAAATCCCAAACTTTTTTAATATAAAAGATTATAAAAAATTGTTATTTAAAAAGTTTATATAATTTTGATATGTTAATATAAAAAACTATTTTAAAGAATAAAAATATATATATTATTTTAATATTTTTTAAAATAAAAAATACTTTCACGGGAGAAAAGAGTCATTGAGATAATGACCTCATTGAGGATTGTCAAATACGAGAATTGGGGCCTTTTCCCGGCCATTGAAGGTGTGGTCCCCGGCAAGGAAAACGTCCATAAAAAGTTCACATATTTTATTTATTTAGTTTTGATTTTTTTTTATGTTATTTTTTAAAAATATTTTTTTTTATTATAATTTCATGGGCCTTTTGTACAATAGACATGCTTGTGTGTGAGACTCTATCATTGTCATTATAATCAAGCAAATGAAGTCTAGAAATATCCACCAACAAACGCACGCGCCAGTCGACATTACTGAAATCAAGTTTCTGCTAAGCTGAAGGCAGGGACTGCTGGCACTCCCATTCAGTCCAAACACACGCGCCCATCATCATCAGTGAAATTAATTTTTTCGTGCACCAGGATACACCATGGCTGGACCACTAGCATTTCTCTTTCACAGATACAGCCAATGATTTTAAGGTCATAAATTTATTTATCATTGTCTGCATATCTGAAAAAGAAATAGCAGCGGTCCTGCCATGGGGTCCTGACTCCAAACCATGAGTGTGGTCAACAAGCCAGTTTTAATATTTATTTTGAATATTTATTTTAAAAATATTATTAAATAAATTATTTTTTAATTTATTTTTCACAATATAGCTAAATACTAGAAATTATTTCTTAACTTATTTTTTTATATTCATATATTTTATTTTGAATATTTTTTAAGTTTTATCTTTTACAATTTAATTTTTATACCAACTTTAATCTTCATTATTTTAATTAATATTTGTTTTTTCTTATTATTTTCTTAATTAAATTTTTTTATCTATCATATTTAATTTATATTCTTTTGATTACTATTTATTTTATTTGAAATAATTTATGAAATTAATTGATTTTCAATTTCATCATCTATTAATTTTTTTAATCTATAAGATTTGATCAATTTTCTTTTGATTGTAATTGTTTTTTTGAAATTATATATATTTTTTAATTTCATTTTTTATTAAATTTTTTAACTGTCAGATTTGATCCTTATTGTTTTAATAAACTTGAAAAAAATATTATTAAATAAGTTAATTTTCACAATATAGCTAAACACTAGAAATTATTTCTCAACTTATTTTTTTCTATGACACTGTCAAATATAAACAAATAACTCACTTTCTAGAAATTATTTTCTAGAAATCATTTTTCAATAAAAAAAAATATTTCCTAACAAACAAACAAGCCTAAATATTAATATTAATGGGAAAAGGAAGAAATAAATACCATAAACTTGTGAACAATCAAATGCATACGCATGAATGGATCCATTAAAATATTTATAGGATTTGAGTTTGAATATCGAAGGGATAAAAACCAAGCATTTTCATAGTTTTTTTATTTTGAATCCAGTTTAACTTAATTTTATGTTAACTAGACTGTATGTTAATGCATGATATTAATTAAGAATATCATAATTCATAAATATTACTATACATGTAAATTCAAGGAGGTACTAGCTATGGCCCATAACCTCGCATATATAACATCACAATGGGAGAGCCTATCCTTATTCATTGCATAAAAAAAAAAAACAAGTAATTGGTATTTACATATCTCTAAGGTATTTTCAGAGCAAAGAAAGAGAGATGGAGAAGTCTTCATCTGCGCAGGCCAAAGATATTGGTGTATAGGCAAGAAATATTTATGTAATATCTATTTTTGTCAGAACTATAAATATGCTTGTAATATTCAATCCTCCTTAAAGATGCCATCATCGGAGCTCTATACATGTTCATGTTCCATTAACAAATAAAATCATACCATGCTCCGTTTAAAAACACAGCACACAAACCGTATTAATTTAACTAACTTAATGATTAAAGCCCTAAACACATAATTATAAAACCATTATGTTGTCGGATGGTGAAAAAACACCAAGAGAATATGTCAAACCGTCAGTCATGATTAATAAATAATCAAACACGTCATTAACATTAATCATCATAAACTATGAGCTTGTTGTTTTATTGATCCCCACAGCACTATCAATGTCTCTCTAATTCCAAGTTTCTTTGTACTTTTTTTAATAATAACAATTAAACATGGTCCGAAAATAACAAGATATTAACCTAGCAAGTATAAGGCCCAAGTCCCAGGCTAGTGCATTAATCCTACTTAATTTTATTGTTAAGAAAATTAAAAAAAAATTGTTTTTTTTTAAATAAAAAATAATTTTTTTTAAGAATCTTAAGTTGATGTTGATTGATATGCATTTTAGACCAAAAAAATAAAAGTTACACCGGATTCTTCGAAGTCGACCTGTTGTGCAAGAGGAGTTTAATAACAGTGATTCTAATATGTTCCTATTAATCTTCATTTCTTCACCTGCAACTTAATTTGGTGGTGTCCCTAGCTACCTGGCCCAACACTCTCCGGCGACAAATATCAGCTGATGATTCGTCTGAGCAATATTTTTTTAGGGGCTGTTAAATCTTGGAACATGAACATTGGCGTTGGTGATCTACGAGGAAATGGCAAGGAAATGTAGAAAAACTGGGACATTGATTAAAAGAACTTTTATACATGCCGGTGCTATAATTAAATAACTCGTCATGAAAAATGTTACACAAATATATCAAAAAACAGCATATCATAGCAAAGAAATACCTTTAACTAAATGCTTTTCTTGCTCCGCCTGAACTTGAGGAGATACTTAACTAAAATTGGGACTTTGCTCCGCCTGAACTTGAGGAGATACTTATCTAAAACTGGGACATTGATTAAAAGAACCTCTATACATGCCGGTGCCATAAGCAAATAAATTGTCATGAATAATGTCACACAAATATATCAAAAAACGTCATATCATAGCAAAGAAATACCTTTAACTAAATGATTTTCTTGCTCCGACTGAACTTGAGGAGATACTTAACTAAAACTGGGACTTTGCTCCGCCTGAACTTGAGGAGGTACTTATTTAAAACTGGGACATTGATTAAAAGAACCTCTATACATGCCGGTGCCATAAGCAAATAAATTGTCATGAATAATGTTACACAAATACATCAAAAAACAACATATCATAGCAAAGAAATACCTTTAACTAAATGCCTTTCTTGCTCCGCCTGAACTTGAGGAGATACTTAACTAAAACTGGGACTTTGCTCCGCCTGAACTTGAGAAGATACTTATCTAAAACTGGGACATTGATTAAAAGAACCTCTATACATGCCGGTGCCATAAGCAAATAAATTGTCATGAATAATGTTACACAAATACATCAAAAAACAACATATCATAGCAAAGAAATACCTTTAACTAAATGCCTTTCTTGCTCCGCCTGAACTTGAGGAGATACTTAACTAAAACTGGGACTTTGCTCCGCCTGAACTTGAGGATATACTTATCTAAAACTGGGACATTGATTAAAAGGACCTCTATACATGCCGGTGCCATAAGCAAATAAATTGTCATGAATAATGTTACACAAACACATCAAAAAATAACTTATCATAGCAAAGAAATACCTTTAACTAAATGCTTTTCTTGCTCTGCCTGAACGTGAGGAGATACTTAACTAAAACTGGGACTTTGCTCCGCCTGAACTTGAGGAGATACTTATCTAAAACTGGGACATTGATTAAAAGGACCTCTATACATGCCGGTGCCATAAGCAAATAAATTATCATGAATAATGTTACACAAATACATCAAAAAACAGCATATCATAGCAAAGAAATACCTTTAACTAAATGCCTTTCTTGCTCCGCCTGAACTTGAGGAGATACTTAACTAAAACTGGGACTTTGCTCCGCCTGAACTTGAGGATATACTTATCTAAAACTGGGACATTGATTAAAAGGACCTCTATACATGCCGGTGCCATAAACAAATAAATTGTCATGAATAATGTTACACAAATACATCAAAAAACAGCATATCATAGCAAAGAAATACCTTTAACTAAATGCCTTTCTTCCTCCACCTGAACTTGAGGAGATTCTTAACTAAAACTGGGACTTTGCTCCGCCTGAACTTGAGAAGATACTTATCTAAAACTGGGACATTGATTAAAAGAACCTCTATACATGCCGGTGCCATAAGCAAATAAATTGTCATGAATAATGTTACACAAATACATCAAAAAACAACATATCATAGCAAAGAAATACCTTTACCTAAATGCCTTTCTTGCTCCGCCTGAACTTGAGGAGATACTTAACTAAAACTGGGACTTTGCTCCGCCTGAACTTGAGGATATACTTATCTAAAACTGGGACATTGATTAAAAGGACCTCTATACATGCCGGTGCCATAAGCAAATAAATTGTCATGAATAATGTTACACAAACACATCAAAAAATAACTTACCATAGCAAAGAAATACCTTTAACTAAATGCTTTTCTTGCTCTGCCTGAACGTGAGGAGATACTTAACTAAAACTGGGACTTTGCTCCGCCTGAACTTGAGGAGATACTTATCTAAAACTGGGACATTGATTAAAAGGACCTCTATACATGCCGTTGCCATAAGCAAATAAATTATCATGAATAATGTTACACAAATACATCAAAAAACAGCATATCAAAGCAAAGAAATACCTTTAACTAAATGTCTTTCTTGCTCTGCCTGAACTTGAGGAGATACTTATCTAAAACCGGGACTTTGCTCCGCCTGAACTTGAGGAGATACTTATCTAAAACTAGGACATTAATTAAAAGGACCTCTATACATGCAGGTGCCATAAGCAAATAAATTGTCATGAATAATGTTACACAAATATATCAAAAAACAGCATATCATAGCAAAGAAATACCTTTAACTAAATGCCTTTCTTGCTCCGCCTGAACTTGAGGAGATACTTATCTAAAACTGGGACTTTGCTCTGCCTGAACTTGAGGAGATACTTAAGCAAAGAAATACCTTTAACTAAATGCTTTTCTTGCTCCGCCTGAACTTGAGGAGATACTTAACTAAAATTGGGACTTTGCTCCGCCTGAACTTGAGGAGATACTTATCTAAAACTGGGACATTGATTAAAAGGACCTCTATACATGCCGGTGTCGTAAGCAAATAAATTGTCATGAATAATGTTACACAAATACATCAAAAAACAGCATATCATATCAAAGAAATACCTTTAACTAAATGCCTTTCTTGCTCCGCCTGAACTTGAGGAGATACATATCTAATACCGGGACTTTGCACCGCCTGAACTTGAGAAGATACTTATCTAAAACTAGGACATTGATTAAAAGGACCTCTATACATGCCGGTGCCATAAACAAATAAATTGTCATGAATAATGTTACACAAATACATCAAAAAACAGCATATCACAGCAAAGAAATACCTTTAACTAAATGCCTTTCTTCCTCCACCTGAACTTGAGGAGATTCTTATCTAAAACTGGGACTTTGCTCCGCCTAAACTTGAGGAGATATTTATCTAAAGAAATACCTTTAACTAAATGCCTTTCTAGCTCCGCCTGAACTTGAGGAGATACTTAACTAAAACTGGGACTTTGCTCCGTCTGAACTTGAGGAGATACTTATCTAAAACTTGGACATTGATTAAAAGAACCTCTATACATGCCGGTGCCATAAGCAAATAAATTGTCATGAATAATGTTACACAAATACATCAAAAAACAGCATATCATATCAAAGAAATACCTTTAACTAAATGCCTTTCTTGCTCCGCCTGAACTTGAGGAGATACTTATCTAAAACTGGGACTTTGCTCTGCCTGAACTTGAGGAGATACTTAAGCAAAGAAATACCTTTAACTAAATGCTTTTCTTGCTCCGCCTGAACTTGAGGAGATACTTAACTAAAATTGGGACTTTGCTCCGCCTGAACTTGAGGAGATACTTATCTAAAACTGGGACATTGATTAAAAGGACCTCTATACATGCCGGTGTCGTAAGCAAATAAATTGTCATGAATAATGTTACACAAATACATCAAAAAACAGCATATCATATCAAAGAAATACCTTTAACTAAATGCCTTTCTTGCTCCGCCTGAACTTGAGGAGATACATATCTAATACCGGGACTTTGCACCGCCTGAACTTGAGAAGATACTTATCTAAAACTAGGACATTGATTAAAAGGACCTCTATACATGCCGGTGCCATAAACAAATAAATTGTCATGAATAATGTTACACAAATACATCAAAAAACAGCATATCACAGCAAAGAAATACCTTTAACTAAATGCCTTTCTTCCTCCACCTGAACTTGAGGAGATTCTTATCTAAAACTGGGACTTTGCTCCGCCTAAACTTGAGGAGATATTTATCTAAAGAAATACCTTTAACTAAATGCCTTTCTAGCTCCGCCTGAACTTGAGGAGATACTTAACTAAAACTGGGACTTTGCTCCGTCTGAACTTGAGGAGATACTTATCTAAAACTTGGACATTGATTAAAAGAACCTCTATACATGCCGGTGCCATAAGCAAATAAATTGTCATGAATAATGTTACACAAATACATCAAAAAACAGCATATCATATCAAAGAAATACCTTTAACTAAATGCCTTTCTTGCTCCGCCTGAACTTGAGGAGATACTTATCTAAAACTGGGACTTTGCTCCGCCTGAACTTGAGGAGATACTTAAGCAAAGAAATACCTTTAACTAAATGCTTTTCTTGCTCCGCCTGAACTTGAGGAGATACTTAACTAAAATTGGGACTTTGCTCCGCCTGAACTTGAGGAGATACTTATCTAAAACTGGGACATTGATTAAAAGGACCTCTATACATGCCGGTGTCGTAAGCAAATAAATTGTCATGAATAATGTTACACAAATACATCAAAAAACAGCATATCATATCAAAGAAATACCTTTAACTAAATGCCTTTCTTGCTCCGCCTGAACTTGAGGAGATACATATCTAATACCGGGACTTTGCACCGCCTGAACTTGAGAAGATACTTATCTAAAACTAGGACATTGATTAAAAGGACCTCTATACATGCCGGTGCCATAAACAAATAAATTGTCATGAATAATGTTACACAAATACATCAAAAAACAGCATATCATAGCAAAGAAATACCTTTAACTAAATGCCTTTCTTCCTCCACCTGAACTTGAGGAGATTCTTATCTAAAACTGGGACTTTGCTCCGTCTGAACTTGAGGAGATACTTATCTAAAACTGGGACATTGATTAAAAGAACCTCTATACATGCCGGTGCCATAAGCAAATAAATTGTCATGAATAATGTTACACAAATACATCAAAAAATAGCATATCACAGCAAAGGAATACCTTTAACTAAATGCCTTTCTTGTTCCGCCTGAACTTGAGGAGATACTTAACTAAAACTGGGACTTTGCTCCGCCTGAACTTGAGAAGATACTTATCTAAAACTGCGACATTGATTAAAAGGACCTCTATACATGCTGGTGCTATAAGCAAATAAATTGTCATGAATAATGTTACACAAATACATCAAAAAACAACATATCATATCAAATGAATACCTTTAACTAAATGGCTTTCTTGTTCTGCCTGAACTTGAGGAGATACTTATCTAAAACTAGGATTTTGCTCCGCCTGAACTTGAGGAGATACTTATCTAAAGAAATACCTTTAACTAAATGCCTTTCTAGCTCCGCCTGAACTTGAGGAGATACTTAACTAAAACTGGGACTTTGCTCCGTCTGAACTTGAGGAGATACTTATCTAAAACTGGGACATTGATTAAAAGAACCTCTATACATGTCGGTGCCATAAGCAAATAAATTGTCATGAATAATGTTACACAAATACATCAAAAAATAGCATATCACAGCAAAGGAATACCTTTAACTAAATGCCTTTCTTGTTCCGCCTGAACTTGAGGAGATACTTAACTAAAACTGGGACTTTGCTCCGCCTGAACTTGAGAAGATACTTATCTAAAACTGCGACATTGATTAAAAGGACCTCTATACATGCTGGTGCTATAAGCAAATAAATTGTCATGAATAATGTTACACAAATACATCAAAAAACAACATATCATAGCAAATGAATACCTTTAACTAAATGGCTTTCTTGCTCTGCCTGAACTTGAGGAGATACTTATCTAAAACTAGGATTTTGCTCCGCCTGAACTTTAGGAGATACTTATCTAAAGAAATACCTTTAACTAAATACATTTCTTGCTCCGCCTGAACTTGAGGAGATACTTAACTAAAACTGGGACTTTGCTCCGTCTGAACTTGAGGATATACTTATCAAAAACTAGGACATTGATTAAAAGGACCTCTATACATGCTGGTGCCATAAGCAAATAAATTGTCATGAATAATGTTACACAAATACATCAAAAAACAGCATATCATAGCAAAGAAATACCTTTAACTAAATGTTTTTCTTGCTCCTCCTGAACTTGAGGAGATACTTAACTAAAACTGGGACTTTGCTCCGCCTAAACTTGAGGAGATACTTATCTAAAACTGGGACATTGATTAAAAGCACGGCTATACATGCCGGTGCCATAAGCAAATAAATTGTCATGAATAATGTTACACAAATACATCAAAAAACAGCATATCATAGCAAAGAAATACCTTTAACTAAATGCCTTTCTTGCTCCGCCTGAACTTGAGGAGATACTTATCTAAAACCGGGACTTTGCTCCGCCTGAACTTGAGGAGATACTTATCAAAAACTAGGACATTGATTAAAAGGACCTCTATACATGCCGGTGCCATAAGCAAATAAATTGTCATGAATAATGTTACACAAATACATCAAAAAACAGCATATCATAGCAAAGAAATACCTTTAACTAAATGCGTTTCTTGCTCCGCCTGAACTTGAGGAGATACTAATCTAAAACCGGGAGTTTGCTCCGCCTGAACTTGAGGAGATACTTATCTAAAACTAGGACATTGATTAAAAGGACCTCTATACAAGCCGGTGCCAAAAGCAAATAAATTGTCATGAATAATGTTACACAAATACATCAAAAAACAGCATATCATAGCAAAGAAATACCTTTAACTAAATGCCTTTCTTGCTCCGCCTGAACTTGAGGAGATACTAATCTAAAACCGGGACTTTGCTCCGCCTGAACTTGAGGAGATACTTATCTAAAACTGGGACATTGATTAAAAGCACGTCTATACATGTCGGTGCCATAAGCAAATAAATTGTCATGAATAATGTTACACAAATACATCAAAAAACAGCATATCATAGGAAAGAAATACCTTTAACTAAATGCCTTTCTTGCTCCGCCTGAACTTGAGGAGATACTAATCTAAAACCGGGACTTTGCTCCGCCTGAACTTGAGGAGATACTTATCTAAAACTGGGACATTGATTAAAAGCACGTCTATACATGCCGGTGCCATAAGCAAATAAATTGTCATGAATAATGTTACACAAATACATCAAAAAACAGCATATCATAGGAAAGAAATACCTTTAACTAAATGCCTTTCTTGCTCCGCCTGAACTTGAGGAGATACTTATCTAAAACCGGGACTTTGCTCCGCCTGAACTTGAGGAGATACTTATCAAAAACTAGGACATTGATTAAAAGGACCTCTATACATGCCGGTGCCATAAGCAAATAAATTGTCATGAATAATGTTACACAAATACATCAAAAAATAGCATATCACAGCAAAGGAATACCTTTAACTAAATGCCTTTCTTGTTCCGCCTGAACTTGAGGAGATACTTAACTAAAACTGGGACTTTGCTCCGCCTGAACTTGAGAAGATACTTATCTAAAACTGCGACATTGATTAAAAGGACCTCTATACATGCTGGTGCTATAAGCAAATAAATTGTCATGAATAATGTTACACAAATACATCAAAAAACAACATATCATATCAAATGAATACCTTTAACTAAATGGCTTTCTTGTTCTGCCTGAACTTGAGGAGATACTTATCTAAAACTAGGATTTTGCTCCGCCTGAACTTGAGGAGATACTTATCTAAAGAAATACCTTTAACTAAATGCCTTTCTAGCTCCGCCTGAACTTGAGGAGATACTTAACTAAAACTGGGACTTTGCTCCGTCTGAACTTGAGGAGATACTTATCTAAAACTGGGACATTGATTAAAAGAACCTCTATACATGCCGGTGCCATAAGCAAATAAATTGTCATGAATAATGTTACACAAATACATCAAAAAATAGCATATCACAGCAAAGGAATACCTTTAACTAAATGCCTTTCTTGTTCCGCCTGAACTTGAGGAGATACTTAACTAAAACTGGGACTTTGCTCCGCCTGAACTTGAGAAGATACTTATCTAAAACTGCGACATTGATTAAAAGGACCTCTATACATGCTGGTGCTATAAGCAAATAAATTGTCATTAATAATGTTACACAAATACATCAAAAAACAACATATCATAGCAAATGAATACCTTTAACTAAATGGCTTTCTTGCTCTGCCTGAACTTGAGGAGATACTTATCTAAAACTAGGATTTTGCTCCGCCTGAACTTTAGGAGATACTTATCTAAAGAAATACCTTTAACTAAATACATTTCTTGCTCCGCCTGAACTTGAGGAGATACTTAACTAAAACTGGGACTTTGCTCCGCCTGAACTTGAGGATATACTTATCAAAAACTAGGACATTGATTAAAAGGACCTCTATACATGCTGGTGCCATAAGCAAATAAATTGTCATGAATAATGTTACACAAATACATCAAAAAACAGCATATCATAGCAAAGAAATACCTTTAACTAAATGTTTTTCTTGCTCCTCCTGAACTTGAGGAGATACTTAACTAAAACTGGGACTTTGCTCCGCCTAAACTTGAGGAGATACTTATCTAAAACTGGGACATTGATTAAAAGCACGGCTATACATGCCGGTGCCATAAGCAAATAAATTGTCATGAATAATGTTACACAAATACATCAAAAAACAGCATATCATAGCAAAGAAATACCTTTAACTAAATGCCTTTCTTGCTCCGCCTGAACTTGAGGAGATACTTATCTAAAACCGGGACTTTGCTCCGCCTGAACTTGAGGAGATACTTATCAAAAACTAGGACATTGATTAAAAGGACCTCTATACATGCCGGTGCCATAAGCAAATAAATTGTCATGAATAATGTTACACAAATACATCAAAAAACAGCATATCATAGCAAAGAAATACCTTTAACTAAATGCGTTTCTTGCTCCGCCTGAACTTGAGGAGATACTAATCTAAAACCGGGAGTTTGCTCCGCCTGAACTTGAGGAGATACTTATCTAAAACTAGGACATTGATTAAAAGGACCTCTATACAAGCCGGTGCCAAAAGCAAATAAATTGTCATGAATAATGTTACACAAATACATCAAAAAACAGCATATCATAGCAAAGAAATACCTTTAACTAAATGCCTTTCTTGCTCCGCCTGAACTTGAGGAGATACTAATCTAAAACCGGGACTTTGCTCCGCCTGAACTTGAGGAGATACTTATCTAAAACTGGGACATTGATTAAAAGCACGTCTATACATGCCGGTGCCATAAGCAAATAAATTGTCATGAATAATGTTACACAAATACATCAAAAAACAGCATATCATAGGAAAGAAATACCTTTAACTAAATGCCTTTCTTGCTCCGCCTGAACTTGAGGAGATACTTATCTAAAACCGGGACTTTGCTCCGCCTGAACTTGAGGAGATACTTATCAAAAACTAGGACATTGATTAAAAGGACCTCTATACATGCCGGTGCCATAAGCAAATAAATTGTCATGAATAATGTTACACAAATACATCAAAAAACAGCATATCATAGCAAAGAAATACCTTTAACTAAATGCCTTTCTTGCTCCGCCTGAACTTGAGGAGATACTAATCTAAAACCGGGACTTTGCTCCGCCTGAACTTGATGAGATACTTATCTAAAACTAGGACATTGATTAAAAGGACTTCTATACAAGCCGGTGCCAAAAGCAAATAAATTTTCATGAATAATGTTACACAAATACATCAAAAAACAGCATATCATAGCAAAGAAATACCTTTAACTAAATGCCTTTCTTGCTCCGCCTGAACTTGAGGAGATACTAATCTAAAACCGGGAGTTTGCTCCGCCTGAACTTGAGGAGATACTTATCTAAAACTAGGACATTGATTAAAAGGACCTCTATACATGCCGGTGCCAAAAGCAAATAAATTGTCATGAATAATGTTACACAAATACATCAAAAAACAGCATATCATAGCAAAGAAATACCTTTAACTAAATGCCTTTCTTGCTCCGCCTGAACTTGAGGAGATACTTATCTAAAGAAATACCTTTAACTAAATGCCTTTCTTGCTCCGCCTGAACTTGAGGAGATACTTAACTAAAACTGAGACTTTGCTCCGCCTGAACTTGAGGAGATACTTATCTAAAACTGGGACATTGATTAAAAGGACCTCTATACATGCCGGTGCCATAAGCAAATAAATTGTCATGAATAATGTTACACAAATACATCAAAAAACAACATATCATAGCAAAGAAATACCTTTAACTAAATATAGAACTAAACTTTAGTTTGGATTTTTTTATACCAAACCAAATACGTGGAGCAGGTGAATATAAGAATAAATAGACCAGTAGTGCAGTTGATTGCCAGCTTTCACGTCCTACTGACATGCTTGTTTTAGTCTCCACTAATATCCAGCTTGTTGGTGAACAAAGCACTCTTAAGTTCAGCCATGTATTTATTTGTTTTGCTAGATCTAGGGTTTATTTGTGTGCTCCTTCTAGAAATTTCCAGTTATACTTTGTGAGGTGTAAGACGTGCATGATGTTTCTCGAATACTACCACAAAAGACAAGCAGCAGGTGAAATAAACATAAATAGAAAGCTTCAGTTTAATTGAAATTTGATTAGTTTTAACTAAGAAGGTAGATTTGATGCTAGCTAAATACAAAGACAGATTGAAAAACAGATGCCTAGGCTGTATACCTCACGTTAGACCATCTTTAGAGAATCTTTATACATATATAGAAATTGATTTGTGCAACTTGAGACGTGTAGATATGATATACATGGAAAGCCAAGCATGCATAAGTCCACTAACCAGGATAATTGATTTGATGCTATCTGTTTTAACTTTAAAGTTTCCATCATCTTGGAGATTCAGAAGCACATCCAGAAGATCATCCCCTGCTTCAATTTTATTTTCACCTGTCTTCTTCTCTACCCTGCTGGCTCTACGTTCATTGATAATGTCTTCAAGCGTCTGATCCGTTTCTTCATGCAACCTCTGGAGGCTAGACGTCATGTTACTGATCATGTGTACTAATCTAGCGGAAGGGAATAGGTCTACAATATTCACACCTCCTACTGACTTTGACACTTGTTCAATAGTGTGTCAAAATCGAGCTTTGTTTTTGCATTTCTTACCAATGCTTGTTCTTGTAATAATTTCATTTGACAAATCCAAAAGCAATTCCCTGGTTGATTGGCGAACCTGCTTTCGAACGGATGGAGCTGATTAAATTTGATACCTCTTCTTCCCTGATTGATCTGAATGAGAGTTTACGTGTTGCACTAAATAGCCCCCATATGCATGCTTTTCGCATTAGTTTCGAGTGGTCTCCAAATTTTGCAAATGACATGCCCTGGCCATTGTAAAGCATGATTTCTGAAACAAGGAGAGCTGGTCTTTCAGCAAAGTTGATTTCCTGCGTCTTCAATACCTCTTTTGCTGCGTCTGGTGAAGAAATAATAACAGTAGGAACTTCTCCAATCTGAATTTGCATGATTGGTCCATATTTCTTGGCCCAATGCGCACAGAGATAATGGGGCATTGTTGCAGAGCTAGCTAGCTGATGGATGTTTCCAATTAAGGGTAATTTCCATGGTCCCGGAGGTGGTGTGCGAGTTGAGTCATGGCCTTTTGATTTCTTCCCTAATCTCAACACAGCGAAGACAAGGAGAAGGAAGCCCAGGACAAGGGGAATTTCCTGCTGCATGATAATGAGAAGGGATTGGAATATTGGCTAATTAAAATGTAATCGAAGTGGCGTGGCTATATAATTCAACAATTTGATGCAACTGTAACTTAAAGATATCACGATTTTTATAAATTTGTGGTCCACGTGGTTCCAAGTTAAGTAAGGAATCCAGATTTGGACGGCCAAAAATTTTTATTTCAAAAAATTAGAAAAGGTTTTGTACTTGTAAGCAAGGTTGTAAATTATGTTCTGTCACGACTTAGCTTTTCAAAGCTAAAATAACTGTAATTTTTTTTTTTTTACCATTCTGAAAATTGATAAACCGGTTTCCATTTATTATGGAGGATCAATCCATATGCCAAACATCAATCAATATTTTATTAATAACAATTCTTATGCATACACATAATATTACGTTTACATGATTACAAGCTCATATATTACGTTTGCATGATTACGAGCTCATATTATAAAACACGTACATAATCATAAGTTTGCACCTTTTACTACTAATAGATATTAAAAAATTAAACAAGAGTATGAACAACAAATACATGTATAGTACACTTAGTTAATAAAAAATAAATTGTGATTTGAAATGCGACTACATGATTCTTTACAAAAGTAAGTTTCCATGTAATGGGGTTTCTAAGCATCTCGTTGGTGAGACATCCATGCTACAATACAAATATTCACAAAAATTACAAACATTTAATAGTAAGCAATTAAATGGTTTAATGAAAGTATTAATGTTATACTCCGTTTAACACATAACAAGTGTAGTTCTTTCATTTACTTGGTATATACTAATCATAATACACATGAACACATCAATTCTTGAAACTAACTCATAACTTCCAAATTCAGCTATCTTTATAGGATGCTATTAGTCAAAGTTAATCATTTAATCATCCCAGTCATTCTATTAAGATGTCATTAGCCTAAGCTAATAATTTATTCATTAACAATTACACCATTGACAGTTTGGTATTTATGCTAATGCGATATTATGACACTCATAATAAAACATTTCATAAATTAGCATTATGAAAGAGAAAAGTGAAAACCACCTACATGTTCCACCCGTGGGGTGTCCTTGTCTTGACGAAGGTCTGATCCCAATTGCACTACCTAAAAAATCGATAGCCACAAATCAGTACATTCGTATTCAGTAATTGCACAACTCTTCACCATGCATGTCTCAAGCATATACAAGTTCATATTAAAGTGTTCCACATATTACAACCATATAATGCAATCATTTTAATCATTGGACCCATTCAAATACATAATTCTGCTGCAAAAGTTAATTAGTGAAAACTGATTGGTAGTGATGCAGATTCGTCAGCGGACTGATTCGTTGGAACACAGAATTGTCAGTGAACTGATTCGCTGGTGACACCGAAATTACCATTCAGCAGCAAAAACTGATTCGGTGCAGACACCACCATTTGGCGACAAAAACTGATTCGCTGCAGACAACACAATTCGGCAACGAAAACCTGATTTGCTGCAAACACCATAATTTAGCAGCGAACACCTGATTCGTTGCAAACAACACAATTCGACAGGGAAAACCTGATTTGCTGTAGACACCATAATTCAACAGCGAATACCTGATTCGCTACAGACAACACAATTCAACAACGAACATTAATTCACTGCAGACACCATAATTCGGCAACAAACACTGATTTGCTGCAGATAACACAATTCAATAATGAAACATCCATATGCGTTTTGGTTCCAGCACACAGTTTTTTAATTAGAATCCATCATAATCATATAATTTCAAGCATGAACAACTACATGCAATGTAGTTCCAGCACATAGTTTGTTATTAAAATCCAGCAGAATCACATAATTTCAAGCATGAACAATTGCATGCATTTTATCACACAATGTATTTTGGCCAACCTTTCAGCTATGGTCAGTCCTCTTCCAGTGATCGGTTTCTTAGTGTAATTAGTATCATTTCATTAATAATGTTCTGATTTAACATTAAAGCACGGAGTATGTCTACCATGTTAAGTCATGTTTGTTCTTTATATAATAGTCATTGATCGTTTGAATAAAATTTGAAAGTCTTTTCAAATCTCATTCCATCTTGACCAAGTATTTCTTAATTTATGTAAGTAAGGATTGCAAAATATCTCTGAAAAAATCAATCACTACTAAAAAAAAAATTAAAGAAAGACGAAAAGGAGTTGAAGTTATACTGATTTCTCTATTTTTTTAAGATAATATTGTTATCAAAATATTTAAATCCAACCCGGTACATGATTTTTCTTAGACTTATATTATAGGTTAAACTGGTTCGGGAAATGAAATTACTTTAATTTTTTTTCAAAATAAAGAAAAAAAATAGATTTTGAATATTAAACTTCTCAAGTCAATTGATTTATCTTTACATAGAATTTTTTTTTAAACCTAGCTTGAACTAAGGGCTGATGTAGGTAATTTTCAAGTTAACCCGCTACACTAAACCGGATTTAATAAATGTTATTGTCATCCCATCCTAAACAGAAAAGGTAACGGTGTCAGTGGAAGCTTGAACTAAGAAAAGCAAAGTCTTTTTATTTCTTAATTTGATCAAGTTAATTGTCCCTTCGATTATGTGTTAAGTACTAGAGATAGTAAGGGAGAAATGGACATGCACGCGGTTCTGATTATCCACCCAGATTTTCCCATTTGGGACAAGTAGGGAAGTCATGCCTGTTGTGTTAATTAGTCTCTTTTAGAGTTAGAAGTAAGAAGAAAATATATAATGGTTATCTAAATATATAATTAACAATTTAATCTATGCTTTTGAAATTTTCAACTTAAAACTTGTAATGTTGTCACCTATTAAACAATTTATAATAATTTCTTTTTTAAAAAAGTAAGTTTCATATTGAACACTCATATACAAATCAATGTAATCCACTATGTAATTTTTGTTTCTGTTTTTTTCTTTATAAATCTACAGTTTGGTCATTTCATTTGAATTTTTTTTTTTGGTCTTTTGACATTGAAATAATTCAAGTTTGGACTTTAAAATTATTTTATCTGTTTGGTTCCTGAATATCATACACGCAACAAAAATAATAAAATAAAATTATTCAGGAGTCTCTAGAATCCTATTAAAAAAATCTAATTAACTAGAGATCTTATCTTCTTCGGCTTTTAATAATTCTTTAAAAATTAGGCTATCGCAAATCACAAGCTATCCAATTGTCCGGTCTCTAACAGTAATCCACACGAGCCACCAGTGAGAAATCTCCTAAATCCCTATTTAGGAGAAAGTATTAGCTCTCTATTTTGTGACTTACATAGTTTTTTTATCTCACATATAATCATTAAAAATAAGAGGCATAACTTAATATTTATAGAGAAATCTGAAAAACCTATAAATGGACAAAATATCAATTTTTTCTTTAAATAATATCCATATATTAATTTAGGATAATTTTAGAAATGAACTTAATCAAGTCCTTACTTAATTTTTCTAGGTCTAGAAGTATAATCCTTGTATTAATTCTATTCCAGTCCTTAATTTTTAAAATATATTTTAATCAAGTCATATTTAATTAAATCATCACAGTTTAAGTTCTGATTAATGATTCTTAATATGTGTGACCCATTAAGTTCATAATATGTTGGTTTAAATATATATATACAACATCGATGATGGGTGGATTGGAAGGTGATTTACTTTGGATCTGTATATGGTTCCTCTATAATCTTTCTTCGTTCTAGCTCTAGTCTTTTTAATCTATCTAGGATAGAGATGTCTGCCAATTGTCCATTTTAGAATCTAATTTTTATTTAATTGTATAATATTATAATTATAAATTTATAGGAAATATTACAAAAAAATATGTTTTTTCATCGTAATTATCTTTTCTAATTTATTTTAAAAATGTATTTTTCCATTATAATTATCTTTTTTAATTTGTTTAATTCTTTTTAGCAACAAATAATTTTTTTATGAATGGCATAGTTCATTGAATAAAAATAAAAAAATTATTTGCAAAAAGGAGAAGATGTATATTTTTAATCAAAAACAATATAATTTTCTTATTCATGTTCTTTTTTATTTATAAAAAAACATGCTTTTTTGCGTGAAATATTGTTTTTTAACTAAAAGTTCATTATAACCGTTAAAGTAAGTTTTAATTAAAAAATTTAAAATTAAATATATTTGTATGCAATTGCAAGGAAAAAAAAAAGAATATTCAATCTATGAAAATTATATAAAAAATTTTAATAATTGTTTTTTTTTTTTTTGTATTGGCCTAGAAGGGTGGGTAAGCATGTCTCTTCTAATTCAAAGAAGCCTAAATGTACGCGGAAGGCTATACTTACACACTTAGGCTATTAGGTGTAGGAATTGCTATGTGTGCTAAGGTTATAACATGAGCACTCACACGGTACATGGATAATAACTGATATATAAGAGGAAGATAAATAATTACACATTACACACAAATAAAAAATATTTGTTGTGGTTGATGTTTTAACTTCAAAACATCTTTTAAACGATAAAAATATACAAATTTAAATCAAATAAAAAATATTTCAAGCCCCAACTAATTTTTCTAGCAGGACGAAATTAAAAAAACAAGATAATGAAATGCCTCGTAGCAATATACACCTATTAATACCACCATCTGTTTTTTTTTTTTTTGTCATAATATGGTCAATCAACTTTTATCTCTCTCCCCCTTTGCAAATGACTTTCTCTCTTTTTTTAAAAAAAAATTATGCAATTAAAATGTAGAAAAAAAGTTTACAACATAAATGTAAAATCCTAAAATTAAAGGGATTAAAAATGTGTAAATAGATATTTTTTTGGAAGAAAATTTATTTTTTCCCATGAAAAAAAAGACCGGTTTGTTTTCTTTGGTTTTTCTCTTTTAATTGTTTTTTATAGCATAAATTTAAATTCTATTTAATTAAAATGGCCTCAAATTAAATTTTGAAAATTTATCACCACCAAAAAATTGCTAAAGACCGATGAAATAGTTCATGGTCCTTTATGCTTGATGTATTCTGGACTGTATAACAAATGGAATTACTAATATAGTGTTTGTTGAGGATTTCATCGGATAGTCTAAAAACTCGAAAACATTTTGCAATTCCTTGATAAAATTGGTTTGGATATTTTCGATAGACTCAATGGTGGAACATTTTATATATATTGATAATTCCATTGCTATTTCATTGATTGCTTTTTTGTTTTTTTGTCATGTTCATTTATTGTAATCTTAATTGTATTTTGTTAACCTAAAATCACATAAAAAATCAACAAATTTGAACAACAAAATTTTAAAATATTAATTTAACAATTAATATAAATATCTTAATTACAAAAAAAAACAATTTCCTAATAAAATAGAGCTGGAGGTGAAAAAATCTTGAATTAAGAGGTCCAAGATGTCCAGAAAAGGGAGGTTAACATGTCTACAAGCATGCCTATATTTTCTCTCATCGCTTCCTGTTTTGTTCTCCGTACTTTGCCTTTAGATAAGCCTTCAGAATAGACAAATGTTCACCAACTTTGTTGTTAATCATTTTTTGGCCCCACATGCTGGAGATGGTGTGTATCTTTTTTAAACCAAAGGCGGAAGTTTAGTTCATGATTGTTGAAAAATTGATAAAAGCAGAGAAGAAAGAAATGTCCTTCGAACCTTGTTTCAGCTATTTCTTGCTTTCTTTATTCTCCTCTTTTGCTGCCAAAATCATTAGGTTTCTTAAGCTGATTAGGAATCTTCATGATGCTAAATTTGTTTTTTTTTATCTGGTCTTTAAGATTGGATAAATCTCTCAGAATTTGCACTAAAAAATTAATTTTGCTACTGTCGCAATTTCTTTTGTGATACCAACTTTGTTCCAATTTAGGTTTTGATTCTGACTTGGTTTCGTGTAATATCTGACTATTCTTTATTAACCTACACCTTTATTGGGTTCTAGGGCTCACTGTTCTTATGTCAAATTCTCAGTTAGATTGGGATGCTCGGCATTGTCAGTTTCTGAATCAAATCAGGAGATCTTTTTGACCAATCAGATTGCAGCCAAATTATGTTCTTCAAAACAAATTTATCTCACTTTAAATCCTTCATGAAAGTTGTATTCTTGTACACGTAGATGAATTTGGGTATTTAAATCTCCTGATTTTGATATCACTTTGAATTTATCCTCCTTGCCATACACATTGAAGTTTGCATATTTATCATGGCTATTATTTCTTATATTGTTGGCTACATGTTTATTTTTATACACGTCTTATGTTACTCTATGTAGCTAGAACATTTGCTTCACTTAAATGGTTTTTTTGCACCGTTGCTTGAATTGGTTGACCTATCGTTAGAATTGAAAGCAACATAAATTTTCTTATATACCATTTGGTCTTTAAAAAAAATGACCTTGCAACTCATGAAATTTCTAAGTGTCTAACAACTCTTCCAAGCCTATATATACAGCTTGTTTTGTGCAATAGTATGAATAACGATATCTACTAGCTCTCATTACATACTCCGACATCCTCTCCCACTTTTCTTAGCCATAAAATTATCACTTTCTTATTCTTCTTTTCAGGTAAGAGTGGTGCTACATTTTATGTAGAGTTTCACATCTTGTAAGTAGTGCATGCTTATAAGATATAGGAAGGCAACTAGGCTTGAAATATCCCTAAGACGGTTTGCTATAACACAATTTTGAATCGCTACACCAGATGTGCATGTGATAGGCACATATTGTCTTAGGAGAGTGATACAGCCATGCCTCGAGATAGTTGCCTAATTATTCGGTAATTAGCAAATTTGTGTTTTCCTTCGCTATTTTCAAGTATGTAATATCCTACCTTTTATTTTTCCAACAAGATTTATTAATGATGATTAAATAAAAAAAGAGAGAGAGATACAATAAAAATATTGAGGAAGCCCACTACAACTCCAGTAAGGGATAATACCAATGCACACCAACACAAACGTCATTCTATAAAAATGCTTTTCGCCTTTGTCTCCACGAGGAGCAAGGGTGGAGCCATGAATTTTTCATGTCTTGTGCTTATTAAATAAATATATAAATTTGTGTAATACCTATTTTTGTCAGAACCATAAATATGCTTGTAATGTTCAATCCTCCTTAAACGATGCCATGCTCTATACATGTTCATGTTCCATTAACAAATAAAATCATACCATGCTCCGTTTAAAAACACAGCACACAAACCGTATTAATTTAACTAACTTAATGATTAAAGCCCTAAACACATAATTATAAAACCATTCTATTGTCGGATGGTGAAAAAACACCAAGAGAATGTCAAACCGTTAATCACGATTAATAAATAATCAAACACGTCATTAACATTAATCATCATAAACTATGAGCTTGTTGTTTTATTGATCCCCACAGCACTATCAATGTCTCTCTAATTCCAAGTTTCTTTGTATTTTTTTTAATAATAACAATTAAACATGGTCCGAAAATAACAAGATATTAACCTAGCAAGTATAAGGCCCAAGTCCGAGGCTAGTGCATTAATCCTACTTAATTTTATTGTTAAGAAAATTAAAAAAAATTGTTTTTTTTAATAAAAAATATATTTTTTAAGAATCTTAAGTTGATGTTGATTAATATGCATTTTAGACCAAAAAAATAGAAGTTACAACGGATTCTTCGAAGTCGACCTGCTGTGCAAAAGGAGTTTAATAACAGTGATTCTAATATGTTCCTGTTAATCTTCCTTTCATCACCTGCCACTTAATTTGGCGGTGTCCCTAGCTACCTGGCCCAACACTCTCTGGCGACAAATATCAGCTGATGATTCGTCTGAGCAATATTTTTTTAGGGGCTGTTAAATCTTGGAACATGAACATTGGCGTCGGTGATCTACGAGGAAATGGCAAGGAAATGTAGAAAAACTGGGATATTGATTAAAAGGACCTTTATACATGCCGGTGCTATAATTAAATAACTCGTCATGAAAAATGTTACACAAATATATCAAAAAACAGCATATCATAGCAAACAAATACCTTTAATTAAATGTTTTTCTTGCTCCACCTGAACTTGAGGAGATACTTAACTAAAACTGGGACTTTGCTCCGCCTGAACTTGAGGAGATACTTATCTAAAACTGGGACATTGATTAAAAGAACCTTTATACATGCCGGTGCCATAAGCAAATAAATTGTCATGAATAATGTTACACAAATACATCAAAAAACAACATATCACAGCAAAGGAATACCTTTAACTAAATGCCTTTCTTGCTCCGCCTGAACTTGAGGAGATACTTAACTAAAACTGGGACTTTGCTCCGCCTGAACTTGAGAAGATACTTATCTAAAACTGAGAAATTGATTAAAAGGACCTCTATACATGCTGGTGCCATAAGCAAATAAATTGTCATGAATAATGTTACACAAATACATCAAAAAACAACATATCATAGCAAAGGAATACCTTTAACTAAATGTCTTTCTTGCTCTGCCTGAACTTGAGGAGATACTTATCTAAAACTAGGATTTTGCTCCGCCTGAACTTGAGGAGATACTTATCTAAAGAAATACCTTTAACTAAATGCCTTTCTTGCTCTGCCTGAACTTGAGGAGATACTTAACTAAAACTGGGACTTTGCTCCGCCTGAACTTGAGGATATACTTATCTAAAACTGGGACATTGATTAAAAGGACCTCTATACATGCCGGTGCCGTAAGCAAATAAATTGTCATGAATAATGTTACACAAATACATCAAAAAACAACATATCATAGCAAAGAAATACCTTTAACTAAATGTTTTTCTTGCTCCTCCTGAACTTGAGGACATACTTAACTAAAACTAGGACTTTGCTCCGCCTAAACTTGAGGAGATACTTATCTAAAACTGGGACATTGATTAAAAGGACCTCTATACATGCCAGTGCCATAAGCAAATAAATTGTCATGAATAATGTTACACAAATACATCAAAAAACAGCATATCATAGCAAAGAAATACCTTTAACTAAATGCCTTTCTTGCTCCGCTTGAACTTGAGGAGATAGTTATCTAAAACTAAGACATTGATTAAAAGGACCTCTATACATGCCGGTGCCATAAGCAAATAAATAGTCATGAATAATGTTACACAAATACTTCAAAAAACAGCATATCATAGCAAAGAAATACCTTTAACTAAATGCCTTTCTTGCTCCGCCTGAACTTGAGGAGATACTTATCTAAAACCGGGATTTTGCTCCGCCTAAACTTGAGGAGATACTTATATAAAGAAATACCTTTAACTAAATGTTTTTCTTGCTCCTCCTGAACTTGAGGAGATACTTAACTAAAACTGGGACTTTGCTACGCCTAAACTTGAGGAGATACTTATCTAAAACTGGGACATTGATTAAAAGGACCTCTATACATGTCGGTGCCATAAGCAAATAAATTGTCATGAATAATGTTACACAAATACATCAAAAAACAGCATATCATAGCAAAGAAATACCTTTAACTAAATGCCTTTCTTGCTCCGCCTGAACTTGAGGAGATACTTATCTAAAACCGGGACTTTGCTCCGCCTGAACTTGAGGAGATACTTATCTAAAACTAGGACATTGATTAAAAGAACCTCTATACATGCCGGTGCCATAAGCAAATAAAATGTCATGAATAATGTTACACAAATACATCAAAAAACAGCATATCACAGCAAAGGAATACCTTTAACTAAATGCCTTTCTTGCTCCGCCTGAACTTGAGGAGATACTTAACTAAAACTGGGACTTTGCTCCGCCTGAACTTGAGGAGATACTTATCTAAAACTGGGACATTGATTAAAAGGACCTCTATACATGCCGGTGCCAAAAGCAAATAAATTGTCATGAATAATGTTACACAAATACATCAAAAAACAGCATATCATAGGAAAGAAATACCTTTAACTAAATGCCTTTCTTGCTCCGTCTGAACTTGAGGAGATACTTATCTAAAGAAATACCTTTAACTAAATGCCTTTCTTGCTCCGCCTGAACTTGAGGAGATACTTAACTAAAACTGAGACTTTCTTTGTCCATTTTAGAATCTAATTTTTATTTAATTGTATAATATTATAATTATAAATTTATAGGAAATATTACAAAAAAAATATGTTTTTTCATCGTAATTATCTTTTCTAATTTATTTTAAAAATGTATTTTCCCATTATAATTATCTTTTTTTATTTGTTTAATTTTTTTTAGCAACAAATAATTTTTTTATGAATAGCATAGTTCATTGAATAAAAATAAAAAATTATTTGCAAAAAGGAGAAGATGTATATTTTTAATCAAAAACAATATAATTTTCTTATTCATGTTCTTTTTTATTTATAAAAAAACATGCTTTTTTGTGTGAAATATTGTTTTTTAACTAAAAGTTCATTATATCCGTGAAAGTAAGTTTTAATTAAAAAATTTAAAATTAAATATATTTGTATGCAATTGCAAGGACAGAAATAGAATATTCAATCAATGAAAATTATATAAATAAATTTAATAATTTTTTTTTTGTATAAGTAAGCTATACTTACACACTTAGGCTATTAGGTGTAGGAATTGCTATGTGTGCTAAGGTTATCACATGAGCACTCACGCGGTACATGGATAATAACTAATATATAAAAGGAAGATAAATAATTACACATTACACACACACATTGGTGGATGGATATATTGAGGTTAAAATGATCATCACATGTATGTTCCCTCTACAATATTTCTTCATTGGTAAATGCATTTTTCAACATAATTATCTTGTCTAATTCTTTTAATTTTTTTTAAAACAATTAATTTTTTTACTAGCAGCATAGTTCTTTAAATAAAAGTAACAACAACTAGAGAGAGAAAAACATTTGCAAAAACTATAATTAATTTAAACTAAAAAAAAGAGAAGATGTATATTTCTACTAAAAATATATAATATTTCTTATTCATAAACTTCTTTTTTGTTTTAACAAAAACATGTTTTTTTTGTGTGAAATATTGTTTTTAAGTAAAACTCATTATGATCATGAAAGTAAGTTTCAATATATATATATATATATATATATGCAATTGAAGATAAGAAAAAAAAGGAATAATTAATCTAATAAAATTATATATAAAATTTTAATAATTTTTCGTTGTATGGCTTGAAAAGATAAGTAAGCATATTTAGCCCACTTCAAAGAAGCCTAAATATACGTGGATATAACATCATTTATCCTATTAAAAAACAGTAAAAATAGATAATGCGTCATTGATTAGTTAAAATTTTGGCCACTTGAGGTGGTTGAGAAGTAGAGATCTAAACAACGTATTTTTTATCTTAAAAAAACTAAAAATATGCTAGGAAGTTTATTAAACTAATTTTTAACTTCAAAATATTTTTTAAACGATAAAAATATACAAATTTAAATCAAATAAAAAATCCCAACTAATTTTTCTAGCCAAGTTAATAAAATGCCTCTTAGCAAGATGCACCTATTAATACCAAGATCCATTTTTTTTTATTTGTGTCATAATATGGTCAATCAACTTTTATCTCTCTCCCCCTTTGCAAATGACTTTTTCTCTTTTTTTTTAAAAAAAAAATTAGGCAATTAAAATGTAGAAAAAAGGGTTTACAACATAAATGTAAGATACTAAAATTAGGGATTAAAAATGTGTAAATAGATATTTTTTTGAAAGAAAATTTATTTTTTCACGTGAAAAAAAGGACCGGTTTGTTTTATTTGGTTTTTCTCTTTTAATTGTTTTTTATAGTATAAATTTAAATTCTATTTAATTAAAATGGCCTCAAATTAAATTTTGAAAATTTATCACCATCAAAAAATTGCTAAAGACCGATGAAATAGTTCATGGTCCTTTATGCTTGATGTATTCTGGACTGTATAACAAATGGAATTACTAATATAGTGTTTGTTGAGGATTTCATCGGATAGTTTAAAAACTCGAAAACATTTTGCAATTCCTTGATAAAATTGGTTTGGATATTTTCGATAGACTCAATGGTGGAACATTTTATATATATTGATAATTCCATTGCTATTTCATTGATTGCTTTTTTGTTTTTTTGTCATGTTCATTTATTGTAATCTTAATTGTATTTTGTTAACCTAAAATCACATAAAAAATCAACAAATTTGAACAACAAAATTTTAAAATATTAATTTAACAATTAATATAAATATCTTAATTACAAAAAAAAAACAATTTCCTAATAAAATAGAGCTGGAGGTGAAAAAATCTTGAATTAAGAGGTCCAAGATGTCCAGAAAAGGGAGGTTAACATGTCTACAAGCATGCCTATATTTTCTCTCATCGCTTCCTGTTTTGTTCTCCGTACTTTGCCTTTAGATAAGCCTTCAGAATAGACAAATGTTCACCAACTTTGTTGTTAGTCATTTTTTGGCCCCACATGCTGGAGATGGTGTGTATCTTTTTTAAACCAAAGGCGGAAGTTTAGTTCATGATTGTTGAAAAATTGATAAAAGCAGAGAAGAAAGAAATGTCCTTCGAACCTTGTTTCAGCTATTTCTTGCTTTCTTTATTCTCCTCTTTTGCTGCCAAAATCATTAGGTTTCTTAAGCTGATTAGGAATCTTCATGATGCTAAATTTGTTTTTTTTTATCTGGTCTTTAAGATTGGATAAATCTCTCAGAATTTGCACTAAAAAATTAATTTTGCTACTGTCGCAATTTCTTTTGTGATACCAACTTTGTTCCAATTTAGGTTTTGATTCTGACTTGGTTTCGTGTAATATCTGACTATTCTTTATTAACCTACACCTTTATTGGGTTCTAGGGCTCACTGTTCTTATGTCAAATTCTCAGTTAGATTGGGATGCTCGGCATTGTCAGTTTCTGAATCAAATCAGGAGATCTTTTTGACCAATCAGATTGCAGCCAAATTATGTTCTTCAAAACAAATTTATCTCACTTTAAATCCTTCATGAAAGTTGTATTCTTGTACACGTAGATGAATTTGGGTATTTAAATCTCCTGATTTTGATATCACTTTGAATTTATCCTCCTTGCCATACACATTGAAGTTTGCATATTTATCATGGCTATTATTTCTTATATTGTTGGCTACATGTTTATTTTTATACACGTCTTATGTTACTCTATGTAGCTAGAACATTTGCTTCACTTAAATGGTTTTTTTGCACCGTTGCTTGAATTGGTTGACCTATCGTTAGAATTGAAAGCAACATAAATTTTCTTATATACCATTTGGTCTTTAAAAAAAATGACCTTGCAACTCATGAAATTTCTAAGTGTCTAACAACTCTTCCAAGCCTATATATACAGCTTGTTTTGTGCAATAGTATGAATAACGATATCTACTAGCTCTCATTACATACTCCGACATCCTCTCCCACTTTTCTTAGCCATAAAATTATCACTTTCTTATTCTTCTTTTCAGGTAAGAGTGGTGCTACATTTTATGTAGAGTTTCACATCTTGTAAGTAGTGCATGCTTATAAGATATAGGAAGGCAACTAGGCTTGAAATATCCCTAAGACGGTTTGCTATAACACAATTTTGAATCGCTACACCAGATGTGCATGTGATAGGCACATATTGTCTTAGGAGAGTGATACAGCCATGCCTCGAGATAGTTGCCTAATTATTCGGTAATTAGCAAATTTGTGTTTTCCTTCGCTATTTTCAAGTATGTAATATCCTACCTTTTATTTTTCCAACAAGATTTATTAATGATGATTAAATAAAAAAAGAGAGAGAGATACAATAAAAATATTGAGGAAGCCCACTACAACTCCAGTAAGGGATAATACCAATGCACACCAACACAAACGTCATTCTATAAAAATGCTTTTCGCCTTTGTCTCCACGAGGAGCAAGGGTGGAGCCATGAATTTTTCATGTCTTGTGCTTATTAAATAAATATATAAATTTGTGTAATACCTATTTTTGTCAGAACCATAAATATGCTTGTAATGTTCAATCCTCCTTAAACGATGCCATGCTCTATACATGTTCATGTTCCATTAACAAATAAAATCATACCATGCTCCGTTTAAAAACACAGCACACAAACCGTATTAATTTAACTAACTTAATGATTAAAGCCCTAAACACATAATTATAAAACCATTCTATTGTCGGATGGTGAAAAAACACCAAGAGAATGTCAAACCGTTAATCACGATTAATAAATAATCAAACACGTCATTAACATTAATCATCATAAACTATGAGCTTGTTGTTTTATTGATCCCCACAGCACTATCAATGTCTCTCTAATTCCAAGTTTCTTTGTATTTTTTTTAATAATAACAATTAAACATGGTCCGAAAATAACAAGATATTAACCTAGCAAGTATAAGGCCCAAGTCCGAGGCTAGTGCATTAATCCTACTTAATTTTATTGTTAAGAAAATTAAAAAAAATTGTTTTTTTTAATAAAAAATATTTTTTTTTAAGAATCTTAAGTTGATGTTGATTAATATGCATTTTAGACCAAAAAAATAGAAGTTACAACGGATTCTTCGAAGTCGACCTGCTGTGCAAAAGGAGTTTAATAACAGTGATTCTAATATGTTCCTGTTAATCTTCCTTTCATCACCTGCCACTTAATTTGGCGGTGTCCCTAGCTACCTGGCCCAACACTCTCTGGCGACAAATATCAGCTGATGATTCGTCTGAGCAATATTTTTTTAGGGGCTGTTAAATCTTGGAACATGAACATTGGCGTCGGTGATCTACGAGGAAATGGCAAGGAAATGTAGAAAAACTGGGATATTGATTAAAAGGACCTTTATACATGCCGGTGCTATAATTAAATAACTCGTCATGAAAAATGTTACACAAATATATCAAAAAACAGCATATCATAGCAAACAAATACCTTTAATTAAATGTTTTTCTTGCTCCACCTGAACTTGAGGAGATACTTAACTAAAACTGGGACTTTGCTCCGCCTGAACTTGAGGAGATACTTATCTAAAACTGGGACATTGATTAAAAGAACCTTTATACATGCCGGTGCCATAAGCAAATAAATTGTCATGAATAATGTTACACAAATACATCAAAAAACAACATATCACAGCAAAGGAATACCTTTAACTAAATGCCTTTCTTGCTCCGCCTGAACTTGAGGAGATACTTAACTAAAACTGGGACTTTGCTCCGCCTGAACTTGAGAAGATACTTATCTAAAACTGAGAAATTGATTAAAAGGACCTCTATACATGCTGGTGCCATAAGCAAATAAATTGTCATGAATAATGTTACACAAATACATCAAAAAACAACATATCATAGCAAAGGAATACCTTTAACTAAATGTCTTTCTTGCTCTGCCTGAACTTGAGGAGATACTTATCTAAAACTAGGATTTTGCTCCGCCTGAACTTGAGGAGATACTTATCTAAAGAAATACCTTTAACTAAATGCCTTTCTTGCTCTGCCTGAACTTGAGGAGATACTTAACTAAAACTGGGACTTTGCTCCGCCTGAACTTGAGGATATACTTATCTAAAACTGGGACATTGATTAAAAGGACCTCTATACATGCCGGTGCCGTAAGCAAATAAATTGTCATGAATAATGTTACACAAATACATCAAAAAACAACATATCATAGCAAAGAAATACCTTTAACTAAATGTTTTTCTTGCTCCTCCTGAACTTGAGGAGATACTTAACTAAAACTAGGACTTTGCTCCGCCTAAACTTGAGGAGATACTTATCTAAAACTGGGACATTGATTAAAAGGACCTCTATACATGCCAGTGCCATAAGCAAATAAATTGTCATGAATAATGTTACACAAATACATCAAAAAACAGCATATCATAGCAAAGAAATACCTTTAACTAAATGCCTTTCTTGCTCCGCTTGAACTTGAGGAGATAGTTATCTAAAACTAAGACATTGATTAAAAGGACCTCTATACATGCCGGTGCCATAAGCAAATAAATAGTCATGAATAATGTTACACAAATACTTCAAAAAACAGCATATCATAGCAAAGAAATACCTTTAACTAAATGCCTTTCTTGCTCCGCCTGAACTTGAGGAGATACTTATCTAAAACCGGGATTTTGCTCCGCCTAAACTTGAGGAGATACTTATATAAAGAAATACCTTTAACTAAATGTTTTTCTTGCTCCTCCTGAACTTGAGGAGATACTTAACTAAAACTGGGACTTTGCTACGCCTAAACTTGAGGAGATACTTATCTAAAACTGGGACATTGATTAAAAGGACCTCTATACATGTCGGTGCCATAAGCAAATAAATTGTCATGAATAATGTTACACAAATACATCAAAAAACAGCATATCATAGCAAAGAAATACCTTTAACTAAATGCCTTTCTTGCTCCGCCTGAACTTGAGGAGATACTTATCTAAAACCGGGACTTTGCTCCGCCTGAACTTGAGGAGATACTTATCTAAAACTAGGACATTGATTAAAAGAACCTCTATACATGCCGGTGCCATAAGCAAATAAAATGTCATGAATAATGTTACACAAATACATCAAAAAACAGCATATCACAGCAAAGGAATACCTTTAACTAAATGCCTTTCTTGCTCCGCCTGAACTTGAGGAGATACTTAACTAAAACTGGGACTTTGCTCCGCCTGAACTTGAGGAGATACTTATCTAAAACTGGGACATTGATTAAAAGGACCTCTATACATGCCGGTGCCAAAAGCAAATAAATTGTCATGAATAATGTTACACAAATACATCAAAAAACAGCATATCATAGGAAAGAAATACCTTTAACTAAATGCCTTTCTTGCTCCGTCTGAACTTGAGGAGATACTTATCTAAAGAAATACCTTTAACTAAATGCCTTTCTTGCTCCGCCTGAACTTGAGGAGATACTTAACTAAAACTGAGACTTTCTTTGTCCATTTTAGAATCTAATTTTTATTTAATTGTATAATATTATAATTATAAATTTATAGGAAATATTACAAAAAAAATATGTTTTTTCATCGTAATTATCTTTTCTAATTTATTTTAAAAATGTATTTTCCCATTATAATTATCTTTTTTTATTTGTTTAATTTTTTTTAGCAACAAATAATTTTTTTATGAATAGCATAGTTCATTGAATAAAAATAAAAAATTATTTGCAAAAAGGAGAAGATGTATATTTTTAATCAAAAACAATATAATTTTCTTATTCATGTTCTTTTTTATTTATAAAAAAACATGCTTTTTTGTGTGAAATATTGTTTTTTAACTAAAAGTTCATTATATCCGTGAAAGTAAGTTTTAATTAAAAAATTTAAAATTAAATATATTTGTATGCAATTGCAAGGACAGAAATAGAATATTCAATCAATGAAAATTATATAAATAAATTTAATAATTTTTTTTTTGTATAAGTAAGCTATACTTACACACTTAGGCTATTAGGTGTAGGAATTGCTATGTGTGCTAAGGTTATCACATGAGCACTCACGCGGTACATGGATAATAACTAATATATAAAAGGAAGATAAATAATTACACATTACACACACACATTGGTGGATGGATATATTGAGGTTAAAATGATCATCACATGTATGTTCCCTCTACAATATTTCTTCATTGGTAAATGCATTTTTCAACATAATTATCTTGTCTAATTCTTTTAATTTTTTTTAAAACAATTAATTTTTTTACTAGCAGCATAGTTCTTTAAATAAAAGTAACAACAACTAGAGAGAGAAAAACATTTGCAAAAACTATAATTAATTTAAACTAAAAAAAAGAGAAGATGTATATTTCTACTAAAAATATATAATATTTCTTATTCATAAACTTCTTTTTTGTTTTAACAAAAACATGTTTTTTTTGTGTGAAATATTGTTTTTAAGTAAAACTCATTATGATCATGAAAGTAAGTTTCAATATATATATATATATATATATATATATATGCAATTGAAGATAAGAAAAAAAAGGAATAATTAATCTAATAAAATTATATATAAAATTTTAATAATTTTTCGTTGTATGGCTTGAAAAGATAAGTAAGCATATTTAGCCCACTTCAAAGAAGCCTAAATATACGTGGATATAACATCATTTATCCTATTAAAAAACAGTAAAAATAGATAATGCGTCATTGATTAGTTAAAATTTTGGCCACTTGAGGTGGTTGAGAAGTAGAGATCTAAACAACGTATTTTTTATCTTAAAAAAACTAAAAATATGCTAGGAAGTTTATTAAACTAATTTTTAACTTCAAAATATTTTTTAAACGATAAAAATATACAAATTTAAATCAAATAAAAAATCCCAACTAATTTTTCTAGCCAAGTTAATAAAATGCCTCTTAGCAAGATGCACCTATTAATACCAAGATCCATTTTTTTTTATTTGTGTCATAATATGGTCAATCAACTTTTATCTCTCTCCCCCTTTGCAAATGACTTTTTCTCTTTTTTTTTAAAAAAAAAATTAGGCAATTAAAATGTAGAAAAAAGGGTTTACAACATAAATGTAAGATACTAAAATTAGGGATTAAAAATGTGTAAATAGATATTTTTTTGAAAGAAAATTTATTTTTTCACGTGAAAAAAAGGACCGGTTTGTTTTATTTGGTTTTTCTCTTTTAATTGTTTTTTATAGTATAAATTTAAATTCTATTTAATTAAAATGGCCTCAAATTAAATTTTGAAAATTTATCACCATCAAAAAATTGCTAAAGACCGATGGAATAGTTCATGGTCCTTTATGCTTGATGTATTCCGGACTGTATAACAGATGGAATTATTAATATAGTGTTCGTTGAGGATTTCATCGGATAGTCTAAAAACTCGAAAACATTTTGCAATTCCTTGATAAAATTGGTCTGGATATTTTCGATAGACTCACTGGTGGAACTTTTTATATATATTGATAATTCCATTGGTATTTCATTGATTGGTTTTTTTTTTGTCATGTTCATTTATTGTAATCTTAATTGTATTTTGTTAACCTAAAATCACATCAAAAATCAACAAATTTGAACAATAAAATTTTAAAATATTAATTTAACAATTAATACAAATATCTTAATTACAAAAAAAAATTTCCTAATAAAATAGAGCTGGAAGTGAAAAAAATCTTGAATTAAGAGGTCCAAGATTCCAGAAAAGGGAGGATAACATGTCTACAAGCATGCCTATATTTTCTCTCATTGCTTCCTGTTTTGTTCTCCGTACTTTGCCTTTAGATAAGCATTCAAAATAGACAAATGTTTATTAACTTGTTCTCGAACCATCTTTTGAATGGCCAATGATGTTAAGTTAAACCAAATTATAGGGTGCCTACAATAAAGAATCTACAATTTGCCCCTATTTCTTAGGTCATAGTCATATACGTACCATAAAACCAATTCCTTTTGATCCAACATTAACTCCAAGCCTCCAACCACAATTAATATAATCATATACGTACCATAAAACCAATTCCTTTTGATCCAACATTAACTCCAAGCCTCCAACCACAATTAAAAATTATATTTTGAATGGGTTGAAGTGTCCTTTCCATGTTTCACATGTATATCGACGTTATATATTCCTAAAAAAACTAGTTAAAATTCAAAATCCAATCAAAACTCCAAAACAAATAGTCAAGTTTATTACAACTTTTTTAAAATTACTTACAACGAATGCTTCGGCTTTGTTGTTGACAAACCATTGCATCCTTTTTACCCTAACCTTTTTTTTTTTTAATGTGTTTCCACATATAACTCCATCAGAGTTAGTTCGCGTCCAAGCTATGTAGCTCGTAAAATAAATCATTTGTTAAAAAATCTCACAAGTAAATACTAAATTAACATTTTAAAAAAAATACTTGAAAAACATAATGAGGAATTACCAAGCATTTTCCATGGTTCGCAAAAGAAATGATCCACCAATGTGCTTGTTTATGGAAGCATGAGTCTCTTTGTTTCTGTTCTATGACCTGGACCATGAATGCCTTCTAAAATCATTTGACACCATATATTTTTGAAAATTCTCCAAATTAGTCTCTGTTATATGGTCTGGTCTATAATATTTCCTTAACACAACCTCATCAAACTTGGCTCTGTCCATTGCATATTTATAGGCAATGTTTCACAAATCACACAATCTGTTTTGAAAAATTGTTAAACAAAAATAATATGATGAAAACAAATATTACAATTTGAAGAAATATATAAATTTGACACTTTACAACTTACCTAGTTGCACTATGGTTTTTCCACACTCTCCTGGCCATCCCCTCGTTTTTCGCATCCCAGTAAAAAACATTTTATAATCAATTTCGTAAACTAAATAATTTTTTAAATTTAAAAACTATATATAAACTAAAAGTATGATTATTTATATTCCAACCTTAAACTTTCCTCACCAAATCTTAACTATACTCATCAATTCAAGATGACCTTAAATATGTCACTATTTAAACAATGATTCTTCCAAACATCTGATTCGCTGCGGAAAATACAAATTCGGCAGCGAACACCTGATTTGCTGCGGAATACACAATTCGACAATGAACACCAGATTCACTATAGACAACATAGATTCGGCAGGGAATATCTGATTCGCCACGGGATACATAATTCGATAGCGAACACCTGATTCGCTGCCGATAACACAATTGGTTCTTTGGATTCAGTAGAATCATACAATTTTAGCATAGACACATGCAAATTCAATTCCAGCACATACTTTGTCATTAGATTCCTATTTCAGCAGTAGCATGTTTTCAAGGCTACAAACACACGTTCTTTTGCTCTTAACATCCATCAACACATTTTCATACAAGTTCTTCAACCATACATGCAGAATTCATGACAATAACACGTTTATAATTCTGTTTTGGTTTTACATAATTAAACAACTCTAACAAGATCATCATCTTTGCATTTTATCCCTTTAATCTATGTTCTGTCCAGCCCTCACCATAGCCGACCACTTCTTTATGTTCCCCATTCAGCCCGATTTTCAACCCTCATCCTTGTCTAGTTTTTCTTAATAGTTGGTGTGAGAATCTTAAGCTATTTACTTTAGGTTTTCTTCTCCCCTTTCAGTCCTAAGGCCCCAAGAACAAGTGGAGGAGTAGTATGGTTCATACCTCACAAATTCAACAAGTTCAATGCAGGTTGCGGTGGCTTGCTCTCCCTCTTTTTTTTTTTTGTTTTTCTTCCTTCCTTCTCTTGTTGTCCAGCCGGCCTCTAGGCTCCTCTTTCTCCTAGGTTTTTGGTTTTGTCTACTTCTTCTTACTCACTTCTCACTCCATGCTCAGGGAAAGTAGCATGCAGGCTGGTTGGGTTCTGTTTTTTGCTTGGAGGAGGGATGTGTGTGCTGTAGCCACGACTGCTGTCAGTTTTGGAGGAAGGTCTAGGCTCGAGCTTCCACCATGTTTTCAGTCACTTCTCCTTCCCTCTAGCTCTCTTCTCACGTAGCACCCTAGGAGATCTGCATGGAGCTGGTCGATTTTAGTCTTTTTTTTGGGAAGAGGGAGAGGGTCTACTGCATGTAGTTGGTTGATTTTGCCTTGGAAAAGAGGGAGAGGCCTGCTGCATGAAGCTGGCCGCCCATTTGGGGAAGAGAAAAGGTCACCCTCCCTCTCTCCTTGCATTTATACCCCTTTTTAAATGAGAGGGAGGTGTTTGGATGCTGGATATCTTTGGTTCTTATCCCTCTTTTGAGCTATCCTAGATTGGTTCATATTCCAATTCTCCCCTATGATAGGCCAATCTCACACCAATTTTTGTTGGGTTTTACAGTGCCATTGCCTGCATCGCTGCCGATTCAGAAATCAACAACCAAATTATTAAACTAGCAATTTTACCATATAGCTAAAGAAATGGATGCCCAAGTACTGTGGAAGAAAATAAATAAAATTTATGAGAGGAAAATTGCATGGAACAATGCCTTCATGATGAGAGGCAATGCTTGTTATAAGTTGTACAAGATAAAAGTACAGCCGCACAAATCTAAGCTTGAAATAAAATGGGTTTTGCTGGAAATGAGGAAATACTGCTTCTTTATTTTGAATTTTCCGTCTAGTTTGATTGATTTGGGCTAATAGGGTTTTGTTAAAATGAGTAAAGCTTGATTGTTATTCCAACAACCTTGTAATAAACTAATTAGTAAAAATGTAGCTAAGTAATTTATAAATGAGAGCTACCAAGTTGATGATAGTTTATTTAACTGCTAGGTTATTCTCGCAACCAATTTTTGTGCAGATTGTTTTAACATGACCAAGAAGAAATCATCAATTCCACCAACACCTCAAATTAAGGGAAGACTTGATTAATATCATGACAAAAGCTGAAAAGGATAGGCTCTGATATAAGAAAAGGGGAGGGTGATTTGGTCAACTGCTTGTTGCATTGTTCTGTAAGCCAAACTATTAGAATTAGTTGTGACTTTTCACATTTTAATTTAGCTAATATCACTCTTAATTCTTCATAGGTAGAGTCAATTGCTTAATTATATACAGCACAAGCCTACAATAGATCATGTGAATTTGAATGGGTAAAGGCTGGAGGTGTCCTATAAAAAAATAAAGAAACCTCCTGATGGATATTGTGTATAGAACATAAGATGGTAAATACTAATTACAATGCTTTGTGGTAAGATCAAGATTTTATTTAAGTTGCTGATATACTTCTGGTTGGAGATGGTTGGCCTTTTGGTAAGATCAAAATTTATTAATGATGATTAAATACTTGAAAAGGGAGAAATAGTGAGCCAGGCCACTACTCCTGCAACGGATAAAACCCATGCGCGCCAAACGAAGACCATGCGCCAGCAAAAAGAAAGAGAAAAACAAACGGTGGTTTATAATTCGTATTCATTACATGGACGAAGGACGATATGGGACGGGAATTAATATAAGATCATGCTTTCTTCTGGTCAGGGAACTATAATGCTCCTCCATGTCAAGAGCTTCTGGTGTTACTCCATTTGGAAGTTTCCAATCAAAATGGTATAACAGTTGCGCAAGAGCCAACTCGACATTAGCCAAACCAAAGGTCATTCCTGGGCAGATTCTCCTTCCAGAACCAAATGGGATGAATTCAAAATTGGCACCTTTATAATCAACGGAGATATCTAGGAATCTCTCAGGATGGAATTTCTCAGGTTCGATCCAATAATTGGGATCCCTTCCAATAGCCCATGCACTCACCATTACTTTGCTGTTAGCTTCTATGGCATATCCATGAACTTCACAACTATTGACGCATACTCTTGGAATGAAAGGTCCTGGAGGATGAAATCTCAAAGTTTCTTTGATAATTAGCTTCAAGAAATTCAAATTTCCGATACTTGATTCATCAACATTCTCAATATTACCCAAGACTTGCCTCACTTCTTTCTGTGCCTTGTCCATTACACTTGGGTTTTTCATCAATTCCGCCAGTGTCCATTCCAAAATCGTTGACGACGTTTCACTCCCACCAATGAACATCTCCTGAAATAAGACTAATTAATGAGTTAGCTAGGTTCAAATATGTGAAATTTCATTAGTTTTAACTAAGAAGATAGATTTGATGCTAGCTAAATACAAAGACAGATTGAAAAACAGATGCCTGGGCTGTATACCTCACGTTAGACCATCTTTAGAGAATCTTGATATATATATATATATAGAAATAGAAATTGCTTTGTGCAACTTGAGACGTGTAGATATGATAAACATGGAAAGCCAAGCATGCATAAGTCCACTAACCAGGATAATTGATTTGATGCTATCTGTTTTAACTTTAAAGTTTCCATCATCTTGGAGATTCAGAAGCACATCCAGAAGATCATCCCCTGCTTCAATTTTATTTTCACCTGCCTTCTTCTCTACCCTGCTGGCTCTACGTTCATTTATAATGTCTTCAAGCATCTGATCCGTTTCTTCATGCAACCTCTGGAGGCTAGACGTCATGTTACTGATCATGTGTACTAATCTAGCGGAAGGGAATAGGTCTACAATATTCACACCTCCTACTGACTTTGACACTTGTTCAATAGTGTGTAAAAATCGAGCTTTGTTTTTGCATTTCTTACCAATGCTTGTTCTTGTAATAATTTCATTTGACAAATCCAAAAGCAATTCCCTGAGGTTGATTGGTGAACCTGCTTTCGAACGGATGGTGCTGATTAAATTTGATACCTCTTCTTCCCTGATTGATCTGAATGAGAGTTTACGTGTTGCACTAAATAGCCCCCATATGCATGCTTTTCGCATTAGTTTCCAGTGGTCTCCAAATTTTGCAAATGACATGCCCTGGCCATTGTAAAGCATGATTTCTGAAACAAGGAGAGCTGGTCTTTCAGCAAAGTTGATTTCCTGCGTTTTCAACACTTCTTTTGCTGCGTCTGGTGAAGAAATAATAACAGTAGGAACTTCTCCAATCTGAATTTGCATGATTGGGCCGTATTTCTTGGCCCAATGCGCACAGAGATAATGGGGCATTGTTGCAGAGCTAGCTAGCTGATGGATGTTTCCAATTAAGGGTAATTTCCATGGTCCCGGAGGTGGTGTGCGAGTTGAGTCATGGCCTTTTGATTTCTTCCCTAATCTCAACACAGCGAAGACAAGGAGAAGGAAGCCCAGGACCAGGGGAATTTCCTGCTGCATGATAATGAGAAGGGATAGGAATATTGGCTAATTAAAATGTAATCGAAGTGGCGTGGCTATATAA
Source organism: Populus nigra (assembly GCF_951802175.1). Lineage (NCBI taxonomy): Eukaryota > Viridiplantae > Streptophyta > Magnoliopsida > Malpighiales > Salicaceae > Populus > Populus nigra. The sequence goes on from NC_084853.1 coordinate 1,141,233, forward strand.
TTCAACAATTTCATGCAACTGTAACTTAAAGATATCACGATTTTTATAAATTTGTGGTCCACGTGGTTCCAAGTCAATAAGTGAGGAATCCAGATTTTGACGGCCAAAAATTTTTATTTCAAAAAATTAGAAAAGGTTTTGTACTTATAAGCAAGGTTGTAAATTATGTTATGTCACCAATGAGCCTTTCAAAGCTAAAATAACTATAAATTTTTTAATTTCTTTTAATATTCCAGGAATTAATAAACCAGTTTTCACTCGTTGTCGAGGATCAATCTATATACCAAACATCAATCAACATTTTATTAACAACAATTCTTATACATACACATAATATTACGTTTGCATGATTACAAGCTTATATTATAATATACGTACATAATTATAAGTTTGCACCCTTTTACTACTAATAGACATTACGAAATTAAACAAGGGTATTGAACAACAAATACACGTATAACACACTTAGTTAATAAAAATTACATCATGATTTGAAACGCGACTATATGATTCTTTATAAAAGTAAGTTCCCATGTAATGGGGTTTCTAAGCACCTTGTTGGTGAGACATCCCTATTGCAGTACAAATATTCACAAGAATTACAAACAATTAATAGTAAGCAATTAAATGTTTTAATGAAAGTATTAATGTTATATTATGTTTAGCACATAACAAGTGTAGTTCTTTCATTTACTTGGTATATACTAATCATAATACACATGAACACATCAATTCTTGAAACTAACTCATAACTCCCAAATTCAGCTATCTTCATAGGATGCTATTAGTCAAAGTTAATCATTTAATCATCCCGATCATCCTTTTAAGATATCATTAGCCGAAGCTAATAATTTATTCATTAACAATTACACCCTTGACAGTTTGGTATTTATGCTAACGCGATATTATGACATTCATAATAAAACATTTCATAAATTAGCATTATGAAAGAGGAAAGTGAAAACCACCTACATGTTTCACCCGTGGGGTGTTCTTGTCCTAACGAAGGTCTGATCCCAATTGCACTACCTATAAAATCGATAGCCACAAATCAGTATATTCGTATTCAGTAATTGCACAACTCTTCACCATGCATGTCTCAAGCATATACAAGTTCATATTAAAATGTTCCACATATTACAACCATATAATGCAATCATTTTAATCATTAGACCCATTCAAATACATAATTCTGCCGTAACAGTTAGTTAGTGAAAACTGATTGGTAGTGAACACAGAATTGTCAGTGAACTGATTCGCTGGTGACACCGTAATTACCATTCAGCAGCAAAAATTGATTCGGTGCAGACACCACCATTCAACGACAAAAACTGATTCGCTGCAGACAACACAATTCGACAACGAAAACCTGATTTGTTGCAGACACCATAATTCGGCAGCGAACACCTGATTTGCTGTAGACACCATAATTCAACAGCGAACACCTGATTCGCTACAGACAACACAATTCTGCAGCGAACGCTAATTTGCTGTAGACACCATAATTCGACAGCGAACATTGATTCGCTGTAGACAACACAATTCGACAACGAACATTAATTCATTGTAAACACCATAATTTGACAACGAACACTGATTTGCTGTAGATAACACAATTCAGCAATGAACGCTAATTTGCTGTAGACACCATAATTCGACAGTGAACATTGATTCGCTGTAGACACCATAATTCAACAGCGAACACCTGATTCGCTATAGACAACACAATTCTGCAGTGAACGCTAATTTGCTGTAGACACCATAATTCGACAGCGAACATTGATTCGCTGTAGACAACACAATTCGACAACGAACATTAATTCATTGTAGACATCATAATTCGACAACGAACACTGATTTGCTGTAGATAACACAATTCAGCAATGAAACATCCACATGCGTTTTGGTTCCAGCACATAGTTTTTTATTATAATCCATCATAATCACATAATTTCAAGCATGAACAACTACATGCAATTCAGTTCTAACACATAGTTTGTTATTAAAATCCAGCAGAATCATATAATTTCAAGCATGAACAATTGCATGCATTTTATCACACAATGCATTTTGGCCAACCTTTCAGCTATGGTCGGTCCTCTTCCATGTTTTGTTCATCCCATTTATTCATTTTTTGTTTTTAAGTGTTCTGGAATTTGGTCCCATTTCATCTCTATTTTCTTGTTCTCTTAGTTGATTTCGGTTTCCTTCATAGTTGGCCTAGAAATCCTAAGTCAATTTTCTTAGGGTCTTCTTCTTCATTTTCGGTTCTACGGTCTCAAGAACAAGAGGAAAGAAGTTACACATGACCCATACCTTTCGAATCTAAATAGGTTTGGGGAAAGTTTGTTAGTATTCTTTCTCTTCTTTTCTCGATCCTCCCCATTCTTCTTGTTCTTCTTCTTCTCTTGGTTTCTCCCCACCAGTTCTAGCCCCTTTCTCATTCCTTTTAAGCAGCTATTCAATCTTCTCTCAAGCTCTCAACTCTCTCTCTCTCTTACTTTCAAAGAGGCACGTATAATTGGCTTGGTTTAATTTCCACTGGGAAGAAGGAAGAGAAGAGAAGCATGCAGCTGAACATGCAACTGCTGCAGATAGATTTTGGGAAGAGAAAAAGTCACCTTTTCTCTCCTCCTTGTATTTATACCCCGTATTAAAGGGTTGGGGTGTTTAGGTGTTGGTTTAAGTTTGTTCTTGTCCCCCCTTTGGTTATTCCAAGATCGATTTCCCCCCCCTCTTAACTTCTTAATGTAGGCTAGTTTTGCTCCTCTAAACTATCACTTAGCATGAGCTAGCCTTTTACTTAGATTTTTGTTGGGTGTTACAGCCACAAATGAAAAATGAATTCGTCAGCGCACACAACCATTGTTGACTCATGAATCATCACAAAAAATTGAGTCACTCCCGATTCATAAATCAATAGCAAAAACTATGTCACTGCCGATTCAGGAATGAACAACAATGGTGGGGTCGATTTTAGCATTCTTTTTTGTTGGGTGTTTACATTCCCCCCTTAACATGAATTTCATCCTTGAAATTTAAGAGGTTTCATAATTCATACCTGGTAGTTCAAATAGATTGGGATACTTTTTCCTCATTTCAGACTCCCTCTCCCAAGTTTTCTCTATTATTTGAGCATTTCACCATAAGATTCTGACGATGGGAATCTTTTTGTTCTATAGTTTCTTCACTTTCTAATCCAGTATCTTTATGGGCCTAAATTCGAGCGTTAAGTCTTCTTTGACTTCTACTGAAACTTGAGGTAGGATCCGGGTGGGATCCACATCAGCCTTTCTTAATAAGGAGACATTGAACACGTCATAGACCTTAGCTAACTGTGGGGGTAAGTCCACTCTGTAGGCTACTGGCCCAACTCGTTGTAAGTTTTTAAGGGATCCGATGAAGCGGGGAGTTAACTTCCCTTTCAATCCAAACCGTAACATGTTCTTCCACGAGGCTACCTTTAGGAACACCTGATCCCCCAAACTGAATTGAAGAGGTCTCCTCTTTACATCAGTATACTTCTTCTGTCTATTCTGTGCAGTTTTGATGTGGTCCCTGATGGTTCTCATTTTCTTCGTGGTGACTTAAACTAACTCTGCACCATATAACTTCCGGTCCCCAACTTCTTCCCAACATAAAGGAGTCATGCACCTCCTACCATACAAGGCTTCATATGAGGCCATCCTTATTATGGCTTGGTGACTATTGTTATACGTGAACTTTACTAATGTTATATGTTCCTCATAGTTTCCTTTAAATTCTAGTACACATGCCCGTAATAGGTCCTCCAAGACTTGGATGACTGTTTTCAACTGGCCATCAGTTTGGGGGTGAAATGCAGTGCTCATATCCAATCTTGTCCCTAGGGCATGTTGTATGATCAACCAAAGTCAGGAGGTGAACCTAAGATCTCGATCTGAGACAATGGACACTAGAATCCCATGGATTCGTACCACCTCGTTTATGTAGACCTTGGTAAGCTTATCTATCAAATCGGTCATCTTTATGGGCAAGAATAGTACGGATTTTGTCAAACGATCTATGATGACCCATATTGCATCATTTCCCTTCCTCTCTTTGGGAAATCCCGACACAGAATTCATAGTAATCATCTCCCATTTCCATTTTGAAATTTGTAATGACTGCAATGGTCCCGCGGGTCTCTGGTGTTCAACTTTGACTTGTTGGTATATTTCGTATTTAGACACATACTCTCCTATTTTCCTTTTCATATTAGGCCACCATTAGTGGTGCTTCAAGTCCCGATACATCTTAGTGCTGCCAGGATGTATGGAGAACTTGGACTCATGTGCCTCTTATAGAATCATCTATTTGACCATCTCGTCATTAGGCATGTACAACCGTCGGCCCCTCATCAATGATCCATCATCCGCTACTCGAAATTGTGTTTCTACTCCGACCTCTATTTTCTTCCTAATCTTGGACCCCTCATTGTCACAGAATTGGGCTTGTAGTATCTGTTCCCAATATGTTAGTCGCACCATTAATTAGGCTACTAATTCACCTCCTGCATTAATGCCCATTTCTGCACCTATCTCTTTCAATTTTGCCAATTGCCGATCATTTCCCACTGTTGGTTTACTTAAGGCGGCTTTATTTTTGCGACTGAGGGCATTTGCCACCATGTTTGCCTTCCCTAGGTGGTATTCTATGGTGCAGTCATAATCTTTAATGAGCTCTATCCACCTTCTTTGTCATATATTCAACTCCTTTTGCAACATTAGATATTTTAAACTTTTATGATCAGTAAAAATTTGGGTTCGAGACCCATACAAATAATGTTTCCATATCCTCAGGACGAATACTACAATGGCAAACTCCAAATCGTGCACCGGGTAGTTCACTTCATGGGTCTTTAACTTTCTCGATGCATAAGCGATCACCTTCTCATATTGTATTAAAACACACCCCAATCCCTTCCCTGAGGCATCACTATAAACTACAAATCCTTCGGTCCCCGAGGAAAGTGTTAACATTAAAGCGGTAATGAGTCTTCTCTTTAATTATTGGAAGCTTTCCTCATATTCTTCCGGCCACACCCACTTCTTATTTTTCCTAGTTAGCTTGGTCAAAGGGGTTGCAATCAGGGAAAACCCCTTAATAAATCTATGGTAGTATTTTGCAAGTCTAGAAAACTACGTATTTTAGTGACCGAAGTCGATCTTTCCCATTTCAAGACTACATCGACCTTCTAGGGGTCTACAAAAACACCTTCGGTTGAAATGACATGTCCTAGAAACGTCACTCTTTCTGGCCAAAATTCACATTTACTTAGTTTTGCATACAGTTGGTGACTTCTCAAGGTGATGCCAACCTTGTGGAATTTAATGGAATTCACAACCCCAAGATCAATCTAATCCAAGGTTGTTAAGATTTGAATAAGCTTATCACAATGGAAGACTTGCTCCAAGGCAACAATACTATAAACCAACTCGATCACAACGCCTACATTTAGAGACGAGCAAAAGAAGTATAAATTCACAACAAAGAATGGCCAATTCTTTGAAGAGTTGAAAGTTCAATCAAGAACCAAGATTGAGCAACCAAAAAGTCAACTACAATACTGAAATTATCATCAAAAGTCTGATCTGAAATTATTCTTAAAGAGTATTTAAACTCCAAGTCAAAACCCTAGTTTTCTTAATGGGTCTCACATAAACCCAATTTAAATAATAATCAACCCAAGCTAAAACTAGCCCAAACTAATTAAAATAAAAAAAAATAAACAAGTCAAAAACCCAAACAAAATGTCTCGTCTCAAAATAAATAAAGTTTGATAGCCCAACTAATTAAATAAGACAAGTTTGTTGTTTCTGCATTCTATTTGGCAGTAGTAAATCCCAACTTAAAACGGATGGTTCTCTCTCGTCTTAATGTATTAGAAGGTGTGCCATATAATGTTGGAAATGCATGGAAGTCTAGTTTCCATTCCAACTAGAATCACATCAAAATTCAATTTGTAGCTCCAGTTATGACCAAAAGAGTAACTAAAGGTTAAACTGTCTGAATCTAGTCTTCTTCTCCCAATCCTTGTGTAATGGTCTTAGTTCCACCAACAAGCCCCTCTTAAATATGAATCAGATTAATCAAGGCTTGCTTTTTATTATTAAAAATCCTCTTGAAGTCCACCTTATCCCATGTATCTTGAAGAAGTCCATTGAAAGCTTTTTTGAACTTCTTACCCTAAGCCTAGTAACTGGACCAACAAGAACCTCCAATGGATCCTTTGATGGTTGGATCACATCACAAGGCTTTTAGGGCCTGCCTCAAGTGTCCCTCATGCTCCTCAAATGAGTTCGAATACACTAGTATATCATGATGAATACCACCACAAAATTATCAAGGTATGGTTGGAGAACTCGATTCATTAAGTTTATGAAGAGAGCTGGGGCATTTGTCAACCCGAACAGTAACACCAAAAATTCATAGTGTTTGTAATAGGTCCTGAATGAGGTATTTGATACACCTGTCTCTTTAATCTTCATCTGATAGTACCCTAACCTCAAATCTATTTTTAAAAATGCTCTTGCTCCTTTTAATTGATCAAATAAATCATCTATCCACGACAACGGGTACTTATTTTTCATCGTTATTTTGTTCAGTTGGCGGTAGTCAATACAAAGTCTATGGGTTCCATCTTCTTCCTTACAAATAGGATCGGCACTTCCCAGGGAGACTTACTAAGTCGTATAAACCCCTTATCTAGCAACTCTTGCAATTGAATCTTTAGCTTATTCAATTTTTTCGGAGCCATGATTGAATTATGATTGTTGGGCTATGAGTGGGACTCTAGAAAAAGTGTCTATAGACACTTCTACCTCCCACTCTAGGGGTAGTCTCCGTAGTTCTTCAGAAAATACATATGGGAATTCCTTTACCATAGGAATATCCTTCAGTCGTGGACCTTTATCATCAGAGTTTAAAATGTATGCGAGGTAGCCCATACTTCCCTTTCTCAAAAGTTTCTGAGTTGTTACAACCTATATTAAGGCAATCAGTTTAAGAATTCTCTCTCATTCAAAAATCATCCCCTCACCCTTAGGTGTTTGGAATGTAATAGTTTTAACATAAGAATCTATTAGGGCCATGTATTTCCTCAACCAATACATGTCTAGAATTATGTCAAAATCCTTAAATTCTAAGGGAATCAAGTCTACTTTTGTTTAATACTCAGATAGGCTAACCCTCACACCTACATACACAATATTTGTTTCAACCATGTTTCCCATTGGAGTTCCAATTACGAACCCCTTCTCTACTACTTCTACTCCCTTTCTCAATTTAGTGACAATTCTTCTAGCAATGAATGAGTGGGTGGCGCCCGAATCAAACAACACATGCACATTAAAATTATTCATTAGTAGCGTACTTGCCACCACATCCGATGCATCCCTGACCTCCTTCTATATCAGGTGGAAGACCCTCCCTAGGGTCTGATCATTTTATGCCCTTAGTCTCCCCCGACTGGAGTTTGCTCTTGATTGAGAAGATCTCACTGGCCTATTCAAGGTGACTGATTGTTGATGGCTCTGACTCGGCTGCCTATAGCTCTGTACCTCTCTAGTATTCCTATTGGGGTAGTCCTTCTTATAATGACCTCTTCCGCCATAGTAATGACACCTTTGCCCTAGATATTGGAAGTTTTTCCACCTATGATCTTCTCCTCTACATACAAAGCATTGGCCTAGGAAAACTGAGCAGTCCCCAAGGTGTTTTTGCCCATATTTTATATAAGAAGGATAGTCAATACCCTTGCGGTCATCGATCCCAGTTAAAGAGTTTGCCCTCGAGAGTGACTGCCCAACCATCATTTTCCAACCTGATTGTTAGTGGGGTGGTACCATTAAACTCCTATTTTTCTTGTACTACTCAAACACTCCACTTTTTCCTTTCTTTGGAAGTGGTGGTCTGCCGCTGAAATAATCCTCATCTCTTTTTTTGCCTATACTATGATGTCCCTATTGAATTTATCCAATACAGGCCTCTAGAGCTTGTGCAACCTTAATCAACTCCCTCACGGATTTAAACCGTAAGGCGAGCAATCCTTGTCTCAAAATCCTGTTGCAAACCATCTCTCAACTTCTCAATCATATGTTCCTATATCAACATATTGTGTAGGGCGAACAATGAGAGATCATGAAACCTCTTTTCGTACTCCAATACCGATATATCACCCTGTCTTAACACCAAGAACTCTTGTTCCTTCACCTTGTGATGGTACCTAGAATAAAACTGATTCTCAAACTCTGTCTTGAAGTCACTCTAAGTCAGTGTCTCAGTTGCACGCCTCAGTTGAACTGTTTCCCACCATGTCATAGCCCTATGAGACAATAACTGGGTTGCACAATTTACCCTCAAACCCTTGGGTATGTTTATCTGAATCATGGTATTCTCTACCTTCCTGATCCATCTCTCGGCTATCTCTGCATCTTGTTCCCCCATATACGGTTTGCAGCCCATTTCCCTCATACTCTTGACTAGTTGCACTAGTAGCACCACGCTGTCCATGGTTGTGCCATTCATAGGGGCTGCTTATGGAATCTGCATGGCAGGAGTTGTTTATGTTGCTAAGCCAGTCATGCTCTCCATCACTATTTTAACTATTTATACAAGGAGTCCCGCATCTACATATTGCGGGGGCACACTAGTTAGAATAGTCGGTGGTTGTGCATCTGATCTTTCTTGCTGCTTTGTTGCAACTGGGGGTACTTCCTCTGTTTGGTTAGGCCTCCAGCCTTCCCCCGCTACCGCGACTCCTCCCTGCAAGGTTTCAGGTGGTATTACTAGAGCATGAGATGTCGTATCATCCAAAAGATCTTCCTCTTGCTAGCCTTGGGCTCTTTGGCCCCCACTCCTCTTTTCTAAAGAGGGCGGCTCAGTTTATGCTCCTCGTCGGGTGCACACCATCCTGAAATTCACCATAACAACACAATTATCAATGATCCTCAGGATCTAGACCAAGTGCTCTGATACCAACTGTAACAACTCGACCTCTCAAGCCAAAATAATGGTACTTTACACACACATATATTTGACACAGCATCATATCAGAATTCGATGAACCTATTTCCTCTCATTATTGAGATACAATCCATACATCAACATCATTTAACATCTTTTTTAAAAGTAATTCTTACATATACACATAATATTATGTTTGTATGATTATAAGTTCGCATTAAAATAAACATACATAGACATGAGTTTGCATTCCTATCTTACTAATAGTCATCATGAATTAAAAAAAAAAGCATCTAATAATAGTTATACATTCAGTACATTTTGTTCATACAAACCACATCGTGATTTAAAATGAAACTACATGGTTCCTTGCAAAATACATTCCTGTGTATTGGGTTTCCAAGGCACCTCGTTGGTGTGACGTCCCTGTTGCAGTATAAAATATTTATAAGAATATAATTACTTAATAATAAACAGTCAGGTAGTTTAATAAAGCATTAACATTGTTCCATGTTTGAGGCATAACATTCGTAGTTCCTTCATATACTTGGTATGCACAACACGTAGTACACATGAATGTATCAATTCTTGCAATTACTAATAATTTTTAAATCTGACTATCCTCTCAGGGCACCATTAGCCGAGGTTAACCATTCATTCATCTCGGTCATCCACTTAGGATGTCATTAGCCGAAGCTTATCACTTATTTATCCCAGCTATCCATTCGGATGCCATTAGTCGAAGCTAATCATTTACTCATCCTAGTCGTCCTCCCAGGATGCCATTACCTGAAGCTAATCATTCGTTTATCTCGGCCATCCATTTGGATGTCATTAACCAAAGCTAATCAATTATTTATCTCGGTCATCCAATTAGGATGCCGTTAGCTGAAACTAATCATTTATTTATCCCGGCCATCCATTCGGATTTCATTAGCCAAAGCTAATCAATTATTTATCATGGTCATCCACTTAGGATGTCATTAGCCGAAACTAATCAATCATTTATCCCGGTCATCCATTCGAATGCTGCCATTAGCCGAAGCTAATTAATTATTTATCTCAGTCATCCATTTTGGAAGCCATTAGCTGTAGCTAATCATTTATTCATTAACATTTACTCTGACAACTTGTTATCTGTACTAACACAATACAGTAACATTCATGATAGAGCTTTTCATAAATTAACATTGTGAAAGAGGAAGGTGAAAATCACCTACCTGCTCCACCTACGGGTTGTCCTTGTCCTTACGATGGTCCGATCTCAGCCGCACCACCTAAGACATCAATGGCCACAAATCATTACATTTGCATCCTTAAATCACATTCATCACTATACTTATTTCAAGAGTCCATATGTTCACATTCAAGTGTTCCACATTTTATGCTATCATACAATGAAATTGTTATGAGCATTTAAGTCATTTTTGCTCGGGGGGTCTATTGTAGAAAATCAGCAGTGAAACTAACTCCTTGCTGGCCACACAATTCGGTAGCAAAAACTGTTTCACAGTAGGTACCACACAATTCAACAGCGAAAAATGTTTCGCTGCAGGAACCTCAATTTCAGTAGCGAATGCTACTTCGTTACAACCAACACGCTTTTGGCAACGAATGCTAATTCACTGTAGGCAACTCAATTTTAGCAGCGAATCACACTTTCGCTGTAAACAACACAACTTTGACAGCGAACGCTGATTCGCTACAAACAACACAACTTCGATAACGAATGTTGATTCGCTGCAGATAACACAACTTCGGCAGCGAATGCTGATTCGCTGCAGCCAACACACTTTCAGCAATGAATGCTAATTCGTTGCAGACAACTCAATTTCAGCAATGAATCACAAATTCACTGCAGAACACATATCTTCGACAACGAACATTGATTTGCTGCAGAAACTTAGTTTCGGTAGCGAATCATAAATTCCCTGCAAACAACACACTTTTAGCAGTGAATGCTAATTCGCTGTAGACCATATTATTTCGGCAGTGAATGCTAATTTGTTGCAGACAACAAACTTTCGGCAGTGAATGCTAATTCACCGCAGACAACTCAATTTTGGTAGTGAATCACAAATTCACTGCGAATAACACACTTTTAGCAACGAACGCTGATTTGTTGCTAGCAACACAATTTGGTAGCGAACACCTGATTCGCTGCGGGCAACACAAATTCGGTTGCAAAAACCTAATTCGCTACAAACAACACAATTCAACAGCAAACACTTGATTTGATGCGGATAACACAATTCTGAAGCAAAAACTTGATTCGTTGCAAACAATATAAATTTGGCAATGAATACCTGATTCGCTGTGTACAACAGAATCCGACAATGAAAACCTTTTTCGCAGTGGACAATATAATTCGATAGTGAAAACCTGATTTACTGCGGATAACACAAATTCAGCAGCAAACACCTGATTCACTATCGACCACACAATTCAACAACAAACATTGATTCACTATCGACAACACAATTCGACATGAAACATCCATATGCATTTCAGTTCTAGCACATGGTTTGTCATAAAAATCCAGCAGAATCATATATTTTCAAGCAAGAACAACTACATGCAATTCGGTTCCAGTACACAGTTTGTTGTAAAAATCCAGCAGAATCACATATTTTCAAGCATGAACAACTACATGCAATTCAGTTCCAGCACACAGTTTGTCATTAAAATCCAGCAGAATCACATATTTTCAAGCATGAACAACTACATGTAATTTATCACATAATGTACTCTGGCAATCCTTCAGCTATGGTCGACCCTCTTTCATGCTTTGTTCATTCCATTTATTCATCTTTCTTTGTTAAGTGTTCTGGAATTTTGTCCAATTTCATCCCTATTTTCTTGTTCTCCTAGTTGATTTTGGTTTCCTTCACAGCTGGCCTAGAAATCCTAAGTCAATTTTCTTAGGGTCTTCTTTTTCATTTTCAGTTCTAGGGTCTCAAGAACAAGAGGAAAGAAGTCACATAACCCATACCTTTCGAATCTAAGTAGGTTTGGGGAAAGTTTGACAGTATTCCTTCTCTTCTTCTCCATTTCTTAGTTGTAGCCCCTTTCTCCTTCCCTATAGGCAGCTGTCTAATCTTCTTCTCAAGTTCTCAACTCTCTCTCTCTCTCTCTCTCTCTCTCTCACACACACACACACATTCAAAGAGGCACTCTCTATTGGTTTGGTAGGAATGTAATATAATATTATGGGAACATGTATTGAGTATCCATCTCACGGGAATGTTGATTTACAAAAACTATATCCATTTGATGCCATGATAAGAAAGGGAACCTAATTACTAATTCGTGGAATGTCACTGTGAGAAGTATCAAGAACTTAAATAAATAAATAAATAAATTTCCACCGATTTTGGCTTTGAAAAAGTCGGGTCATTACATAAACTGCCTAAGAGGATACCTTACCTAGATGATTGGAGATCCTAAGAACCAGGTTCAAAGAGAAGAAAGAAATCATAAAGAGCAGTTGATTGATATGTGCTAAATTAAAAATTTTCATCCTTATGGTGCAAGTACATGTTTCCTTGATGAAATAGAGGTTAATTTTTACTCTTAAAACTTTTAAAATGGTCTATAGTTCTTGTTGAATGGGATGTCATAGTCATGGGAGCATCCTTGATAGTGTTAGTCTAAAAGGTTTTTGATCAATTAATTATGTTTTAATCATAACAAAATATTATTGTATTTAACATTTTATGTTCAAGTGTTTTTGAGTTTTTAGAAGAAGTTTTCTAAGAAGAATAAAGTTATTGATGTAGTTGAAGTATACAAAAAGATTAGCCATGAAAAATGATATAAAAAATGGAAGATACTGTAATAACTCTGTACTGTAGCAATAAGGTTACTGTGGCAAAATAGCATTGTAGCAATCCAGTACTGTGCAATTGTCAGATCACTATGTGGCACTGTAGATAACAATCAAATCACTATGCAATGATTAGAGAATTGTAGCAGTACTATAGCTAACAGTCAAATTACTGTAGCTAATGATCATATTATTTTCAAAATGGCTATAAATAGGTTATTTGAGAAGGAGAATTGATGGAGGCAAGTATTAGAGCAATTTGAGAGCTTAATAAGTGTATTTATTCTGAAAATAGCTTGTTTGTGAGCTAAATTTGTATACCTAGCTTATAAGAAGCTTGAGTGATCAATTATTGTGAAAATGAAAATAACATCTAAAACACTTAGATAATTTGGTGAGGTTTGAAAAAGAATATGATTTCAATCTTGAACCCGTAAAAAAATCAGGGAAATTTTTTTTCTTGAGTCTAGAAATGATGTTGTAATCGGGTTGGAAGTCTCACCTGATAAAAAATACACATGATTTCATGGCTACTTTTCAAGTCCTTGAACACATGAAATTAAAAAAACGTACATATGATTTCATGGCTTGACCATTATCCTTCTTGCAATACACATTGAAGTTTGCATATTTATCATGGCTATTATTTCTTACATTATTAAACAATTGAAAAAGGGAGAAATATAAAGAAAATATTGAGCAAGCCCATTACGACTCCAGCAAGAAATAATACCAATGCACACCAACACAAACTTCATTAGAATCAGTGCGTTCACTAAAGATGTCTTTCTCCTGAGTTATTCAATAGCATATATATCCATGCAAGACAAGTCAAAAGGAGTTTCCTTTTTCCTTGGTTTTAATCGATAAGTTCTATGGGCAATAACTAGGAACAGTAGAAAAGAATAATCTAAATGAACGGTGAGAATCGATTGGATTTTTTAGGAAGAGAACTTCCTAGTGAAATCCGCTAGTCAATTTGATCTCCCATGCCTCATTTTTATCTCGTAAAATTCTCATAAAATGTTACATCATGTGCCCCCCTATCATTGTTCGGCCCCAGAATCTGCTACCTTGCCAGAGGACCACATCATGTACCATGTCCACGTCATCATAATCAAGCAAATGAAATCTTAGAAATATCCGCAAACAAACACACGCGCCAGTCGACATCTCTGAAATCAAATTTCTGCCAGCTGAAAGCAGGGACTACTCGCACTCCCATTCAGTCCAAACACACGCGCCCATCATCATCAGTGAAATTAAATTTCTGCCAGCTAAAAGCAGGGACCCATCACTCTCCCATTCAATTCTCGTAAAAAAAAAAAAAAAAAAAAAAAAAATTCTCGTCCAAATACACCATGGCTGGACCGCTAGTATTTCTCTTTCACAGATGCAGCCAATGATTTTACGTTTATATATTTATTTATCATTGTCTGCATATCTGAAAGAGAAAGAGCAGTGGTCCTGCCATGAGGGTCCATTATATATGTGTGTGTATTATGGAACTTGCACTAATGATTTTCCCAAGTGAAAATGAGTTCTGATAGCCATGGAACTGGCAGACGAATGACGTATGGAAATATCCACTATCATTCCATGAACTTTACATAATTACAATTTTTTTTTTGGTAAAAATTAGAGTTTAGGATTCTTACCTCTCAGTAAAGTTTATGGAATCGTATCGATTGATTTAAATCGTTCCACAAGTCAATCTGAGTTATAGACGATCCGTAAAGACATAGTTTGATTTACAATTTTTTTTTAAGATTTAATCTTTTTTTAATATTAAAATACAACATATTAGATTGACTTGAGTTAAGTCGAGTTAACAAATAAAATATGAACTTGAGTTATGAAACTATAATAACCCCATAGAAAACAAATCAAAATAAAACGCCTAATTTCCAATCAACCCAGTTGAAGGATGAAATTGAAAAAAAAATCAATTAAAAAAGGACCTAAAAAAGCAACCCGAGTTAACTTGTTAAACTCGCAATTTCAAGTCATGAGACCAGATAACCTCATAGAAAAAAAATTGAAATAAATTACAAATGTGCAATTCCTAATTAGTCAAATGTTGAATGATGAGACAAAAAAAAACAAATCAATTATAAAAAAACATAAAAAACAACCCAAGTCAATCCGTCAAACTTGTGACCCAAGTCATGAGACCGAGATAACCTTGTAAAAAGAAAATAAAAAAAAACTTGATTTAACCCGGATTTGCTTGCTAGATTTGCGACTCTTGGCATGAGACTGAGATAACCTCATAAAGAGCAAATAAAAATAAATTATGAAGCTTAATTTCCAATTGATCATCTTAGAGCTAATGTTGAACGATGAAATTTATAAAAACTTTAATTACAAAAAAAAACATAAAAAATAAGCCAAGTCAATATGGGTTAATCCGTTAAGTACTATTCTCGGGTTATGAGGCGGAGGGAACCTAATAAAAAGCAAATCCAATGTTGAAGGACATGAAACCAAGATTGTAACAACTAGGCTTTTTCATAGACAAAATCAGTGAATTTTTTTTTTGTAAGTCGTTAGGTTCTTGATGCTTTTCACAATATCATTCTGTGAATTTATAAATACATTTCATTCATTAGCAAGGCACAACCCACATGGGTAAAATAAATCAACATCCCATAAAAAGTGACAATAGACATTCTCGCAACGGTGTTTAGGGTTTATGGTAACATAATTCATCTCTTAGTGTAGTGCAATACTCATGAGAATTCACAATACAACATTCTCATAAAAGAGAAGATCACATACATCCATTCACCACATCATGTTTACAATATCATACTTTCACATCTGTATTCCATTACAATTTTCGATACAAGTTTTTATAAAAGTGTCGAATCACAAATATTCAACTAGCTCATTCGTTATTCTCAAACATATAACACCTAAAACATATTATTACATAGTACCTTTCAAAGTAAGTGACCCTGTAGAATGAGCTTTCCTACGCACCTGGATTGTGTGATGTCCTTGTTACAAAAACAACATGGATACAAAAATTGTAAATAATCTAAACATAATAATAAACAACTAGAAGAATGTTATTGTTACTTTTCGTATCAACATAAAATGGGTGCATTCCTTCTTTTACTTCTCATATGCATTGTACAATCCTTATTATTTCGTTAAGTGTATTATTCTCACTCATACGCCCTAGCCTCTCCATAGGAGTTGTGGAGCTGAAGTTTAAACATCGATCGGGATTAATTCCTTCACTTTAACATGGTCGTCCATCTTGGATGCTTTTAGTCGTAGCTAATCGCAACATCCAAACTCGGTTATTCGTCTCAGATGTCATTAACCAAAACTAATCACAAAAACCTACCCATCATCTCTTATAGATACTGTTAGCCAAAACCAATCATCATAATCAACTCTGACATCCATCTAGGATGCCATTGGCCAAAGCTAGTCGTCATATGTAACCCGCCCATCCCACTAGGATACCATTAACCGAGACTAATCATCCGCGTAACCCGACCATCCATCTGAGATGCCTTTAGTCGAAGCTAATCATCAACGTAGCCCGACCATTCATCTAGGATGCCATTAGCCATCACCACAACCCAACCATCCATCTAGGATGCCATTACCTGAAGCTAATCATCAACGCAACTCTATCATCCATCTAGGATGCCCTTAGCCAAAGCTAATAATCTATTATTAGCTTGATTAAACTTGAAAGAAAATTAATCATGAATGTAATTAGTTGATTAAACTTGCCGAAAATGAACTGACATATCAATTTGTATTGAATTTTTGTATTATTTGTTTGTTTGTATAATATTACTCCAATAAAAAACGGAGAAATATAAAGAAAATATTGAGCAAGCCCACTACGATTTCAGCAAGGGATAATACCAATGTGCACCAACGCAAACATCATGATATCAAGATGCTTTTCGCCTTTGTCTCCACTGGTCTCCAAGTATACCAAGTATATGAAAGAACTACGATTGTTATGCTTTGAACAGAGAATAACATTAGTTCGGTTAACGGTAATCTAGATGGATGATCGGGTTTAAGTATTGTAATTAGCCTCGGTAATTGACGAATTATTAAGGGTGGTATTTACATAAGTAAGGAGAAATGAAAAAATTATGCTCTTTAGGTCCATGAATTAAATGTTACGTTAATATTGCTTTATTATGTTTTTAAATTGCCTGTAATGCTTGAAATTACCTTGTGTTGTAACAGGGACATCATACTAACATGGTGTGTAAGGAAATCTGTTTTGCGGCTCATACATTTTGGAAAGAACCATATATTTGCATGTTATGGGTAATATGAGCTCTATATGAACATATGTATTAATCGCTCAAGTAGTTGTCTGACCCCTTTTATAAAGACTTGTAACGTAAAAATTGAAATGGAACACGAATGTGTATGTGCGAACATGTAGATATGATGTGTATAATATACGAATGTGGTATTCTTCTTATGAGGATATTATTTTGTGAAATTACATGAGGTTAAGATAACGAAAGTACTAGTTGTGTAACTTGTCGTTCGACACTTTTGTATGAACTTGTGATGATAACGAGACTAGAACATGAATGTGAATTTATGAGTATGTCAATATGTTGTAGTGTAAACGTATGAGTATAAAAATATAAAATTATAGGCATATGTATTGAGAATTCATCTTATGAGAATGTTGATTTACGTTATCCTAGATGGACTATGTCTTGTTTATGAATGAAATGCAATTATAAATCTGTAGAATGATATGGTGGAAAAGATTCTAAACCTGATGACTTGTAAAAAAAAAAAATATCTATCGATTTTTGGCTTTGAAAAAGCTGGGCCGTTACATTGTCCATCTTGGATGCTTTTAGCCATAACTAATTGCAACGTCCAAACTTGATCATTTGTCTCAGATGTCATTAACTAAAACTAATCACAAAAGCAACCCATCATCTCTTACAGATATGGTTAGCCGAAGCCAATCATCATAATCAACTCTATTATCTATCTAGGATGCCATTAGCCAAATCTAGTTGTCATATTTAACCCGACCATTCCACTAGGATGCCATTAACCGAGACTAATCATCCGCGCAACCCAGTCATCCATCTGAGATGCCATTAGTCAAAGCTAATCATCAATGCAACATGGCCATCTGTCTAGGATGTCATTAGCCATCAACACAACCCAACCATCCGTCTAGGATATCATTAGTTGAAGCTAATCATCAATGCAACTCTGTCATCCATCTAGGATACCATTAGCCAAAACTAGTTAGTTGATTAAACTTGCCGAAAATAAAATGACATATCAATTTGAATAGAATTTTTGTATGATTTGTTTGTTTGTATAATATTACTCCAATAAAAAATGAAGAAATATAAAGAAAATATTAAGCAAGCCCACCACGATTCCAGCAAGGGATAATACCAATGTGCACCAACGCAAACATCATGATATCAAGATGCTATACAATTTGCTATTAATAATTAGTCTTTCCTTGTCTATCTTCTTCCCGCTCCCTTCTTTTTTCTCTTTATTTATTTATTTATTGAGTTTCAAATTTTAAACACATAAACATAACCTAAAAGAAAGCTTCCGGCACTTTCATTCAATTCTAACGATAATTTTTTCGTGAACAAGAACACATCATGGCAGGACCACTACCATTTCTCATTTCTCATTCACATATTCATCCATTGATTTTACGTTCACGTGGGTCTTATCTTTTCATTTTTTAGGTCTCTTTTATCTATTTATTTTCAGTTTTTCTATGATTTTATAAAATAAAAAATTCAAAAAATAACAAAATAAAAAATTTATTTCTTTAACATTTTATCCTCGCATCTCACTTTTATTTTGGCATGCATTTCATTTTATGTTTTGAAATTATTAAGAAAAAAGACAAATGAAGCCTGTAAATATTCACTAACAAATACACGCGCAGTCATCATCATACTAGTCCCACTCCCACGATTTTTTTTTTTTTTTTTGGTAAACCAGGATACATCATGGCTGGACCACTGCCATTTCTAATGGCAGTTGCACTAACAATTTTGGCTAATGAAAATGAGCTGTGATAACCATGGGACCAGCAGCCGAATGAAGCCTGAAAATATCTACTGCCATTTTGTGAACCAGAATAGCCATGGACTTACAATGATTTTCCCCAATGAAAATGAGTTGTGGTATCTAGGGAACTGGTAGACGAATGAAGTTCGGAAATATCCACTGCTATTTCGTGAACCAGAACCGAAGTGTAATCACAATCACTTATGCTGAACTGGGCAAGCACGGCTCCTAACCATGATCAATTGTTCGATTTGATGAATTTGTATAGCATGGTCATGTAAGCAGCTTGTAAGTGACCAAGGCCGCCTCGAGCTAAAAGTTTCGTTGTGAATACTTGTGCTGCTGCTTATTACAAGGATTAATTTTCTTAATGGTTCTTCTGGGTATGACAAGGAATTTGTCTGCGAATTATTTTTATAAAACAATCATCAACACATTTCTTTTTCTTCGTTATGATAACCTTTTGCTGCATTTTTTTTTTTGAGATTTTGATCGTCGATTCGTAGGGAATAGAAAATTCAGAGAATGGAGATGATAAAACGCAATTTTGCATTCTTAGTAATGTTTTTAGTAATTTCTTCCTTTTTTGTTACTCAAATTATGCAATAAGATAACGGATTTTCGTTGTAGTGATTTTCATGTTTTCCTCTGGGATATTTTATTTTTAATCTCTCTTCCCTAAATCCCTTCTGCTAACTGATTTTATTAGCTAATTTAGGTGGGGAGGTGATTATCAATTACGAAGAAAAGAATCTGCTAATAAGATATGTTAGTGTAAAACCATGTGAAATTTCAATTGAACTCATTTACATGCAAGTATTCGATGAAGAAATTGGATTTTACAATCAGGGGCTTCAATTTTTTTTTCTCGGCTTCTTGTTGGGTTTTTGTTGTGGTTGGTAAGCCCAATTAGACCCAATAAAGCCCATTATGTAATCCAAGAGATTATCAAAATGCCCTTGCTCAGCCCATAAGCAAACCAGCTAGGATAATAACCTATTATACAAGAAATATGGTATAACTCAAATACCTGACTTCTAAATGCGTAGCTAAATCACCAAGGAAGGTAACAGATCATTCACTAATACTATTCTTATAAAACCCTAAATCTAATCATTTTTTTGCTAACTTAAACATCAGAGGAGCCTTCCGGCGATTAACCCCTAGTGTGGCTTTCCTCTTTGTGTCCAGGTAACTTGAAACCGAAGGCATGTGAGGCTATACAATCCGTTGAAGATGGCAGAACCAAATGGCGTCCATCGTGAGGCCTGAGATATGGGTGCCATGTCAAGAAATACAAGGGCTAGCTGTGCGGTAGTGATTGTTGCCGCATTCGCCGCTATGGCGACCCTCGCCAAGGAATGTCTGGGATTACCTATCATCTAAGATGAGTAACCAAATCTAGACAATCAAAACATACCAGAGGAGCATAGCAGCACGAGTAACCATGCAGAAGATCTGGCTGAGAATCCACTAGCCAATAATCAGAACGCAGTAGTGTCAGCTAGCTATTCAATTCTATCCACGCTAAAAGGTCTCAACATATACTCTTAATTTGAGGGTAATTGTTTTGTGTGTAGGTATTGCAAACATTTCCATCTACTCGAAGAATTAAAATGGAGTCCATTCAATGCAAACAAGGGTCTAAATAAATCATAACATTCATGGATTAATAAATAGTAAATTATTATAAGAAACCATTCATGTTATATATATACATCAACTAGAAATATATACAATAGTGTTTACACAAAATAACATGCTTCAAGTCTAGCTAAGAGTTTTATATACATTAAAGTTTACACAAAATAGCATACTGCATATTCTAGCTAATACTATTATACTTAAGTTTAATTTGTACACAAGTTTAAGAAAACAGAGTCCTAAAAAACTAATGAGCTCCTGGGTATTAGATGACCCTGTTACAATAACAACTTAATAAGTATACAATTATATTGACAGTTAAAGTACAAATGATCATGTGACGAATACAAATAAAGCATAAGTTTTCTATCGATTCCATAGGAATTCTAATAATCAACTTATAAATTGTCTGGGAATCATTTAAAACCCAATTAAACATCTTTTACATATCCTTAATTGAATACTCTTATTTTCTTGCATGTACCTAGTAACTTTGTTTAATTAGGTTTACTAGATCTTCAACTTTGCATGGTCCAACTTGGACATTTTTAAGTAATTATACTTATCAATTTCCCCATGTCATCCAAACATGGATACCCTTTACGAATCGAGCTTTGTCGATCATTCCCGGACGTTCAAACACGGATGCTAATCTTATAATTCATTTCCCAGCAGCTAATCTTATTGATCATTTCCCAGCAGTCCCAACACGGATGCCATTAGCCAAAGCTAATCTTATAATTCATTTCTCGACAATCTTATCACGGATGCCATTAGCCGAAGCTAATGTCATAATCATTTCCCGGCAGTCCTAACACGGATGCCATTAGCCGAAGCTAATCTTATAATTCATTTCCTGGCAATCCTATCATGGATGTCATTAGCTGAAGCTAATCTTATAATTCATTTCTCGGCAATCCTATCATGGATGCTATTAGTCGAATCTAATCTCATTAATATGTCAGACTTTATTTACATTGAACATAACATTATTGTAGTTGCATTCATTATAAAGATTTTAAATTGCATAAGTTTAAAGGAGAGGGAAAACTACGCACTTGCTTTGCCTATCTCGTGACCTCCTCCAATAGAAAATCCAATCCTTGTCACTCCTCCTGAATCACAAACAAGTCTTTGATCATGTTTCCTTCAAGCCAAATGTTATAATAAATCCATATTCATTCATTATACATATGGTACTTTCCATGCATGTTCATTTTCTCATCATAACATACACATACATATCAAGTATATTTTCAAGGTTAGTATATCAATGTGCAAGTGTCCACATGACTCAGTTTTCAGCAATGAAATTTCGGTGTCTTTGACTCAATTTTTGAGTCAATGAAATTTCAATGTTAATGACTCAAATTTTACGTCAATGTAAATCAGTATCCTATGACTTAATTTTTGCATCAATGAAATTATGTGTCCTATGATTTAGTTTTGTGTCAACAAAAATCAGTGTCGTATGACTCAGTTTTTGCGTGAACGAAATTCAGTGTCCTATGACTCTGTTTTGCGTCAACATAAATCAGTGTCCTATGACTCATAACTGAAGTCTCATAACTCCAAATACAGTGTCAATAGAAATATAACACATTTATTCACAATCTTATGAAGGATCATGCATCATAATCTATCAATATTAAATCCCAAACCAAACTAGAAGTTAGACAGCAAATTTATCCAGTAGGTTCCAGTCTGACCTCCTCTCAATATTTTGCTCATATATGGAGTTCTATAATTTCAAAGAAAGCAAAATTTATGCCAATGGAAAGGTAAGACATTTACCTATAACCTCATGAAGAAAATGCATCATAATCTATAACTATCAAATCCCAAACCAAACTAAAAGTTAGACTGCAAATCTGTCCAGCAGGTTTTAGCCTGACCTCCTCTTAGTATTTTGCTCATATATGGAAATTTATAACTCTAAATGAGGCGAGAATAGTGCAAAATGTTAGCTAACACATTTATCTACAACTTTCATGTGAAAAGTTATAACAAATTCAATTGTCTTCTATGCCTAACATTTGTTGTGATTCTAATCCCCAAAACTATCTAGACTTGAACTCATGTACGTAGTTATCAATTTATCGTCTATCAAGAACTTTTAATGTCTTATGACTCCACCACATATAAAATTTAATAGGGACCAGCAACTCAATTATATTCCTTATCAAGACATCAATTTCTTTTTAGATTTTCATGGTGGTAATATTTCATACAACTTCAAGAATCAACACAATTATTTATATGCAATAAGAAATTGGAAAGAGATGCTCAAAATAATTCTATTTACTACACCATCCATCAACTCACATCATGGAGTATAAGACATTCACACAATAGCATAAAATAAGATCGAAAGACTCCCTTGAAATTTCTTCTCCTCTAGGCCAAAACATGTAGCTCATAATTTCCCCCAATTTCATTCATGCAAATCAACATATTTACTCATCATATTTATATGTTGATATTAAATCAATACACATCAATCTCTTAAGCTAACACTAGCATAATTTCTATACTTGCATATTTGTAATGAAAGTAACATGCAAACATGTTTAGGTTTTTGTTTCAGCCCTTAATTTAACCTTAAGATAACTATGTAAAGTCATAATTAACAAGGATTAATATCAAATTTCTATTCTCTTTCTTTCTCCTTTCATGGCCGCCCCTAAAGAGGCTTTGTTCCCCTAATTTCTATCACTTTCTTTTGTCATAGAATCTGAAAATGTTTAACTTCTTATTCAACCTTCTAATTTCATGACTTGGTCTTTCAAAATCATGAAGTTCTAGGAACCCTAGATTATTTCTTTAGGGTTTTCTCCCTTTGGATTAAAATTGAACCAAATTAACTATAGAAGAGCAAGGATTTATCCTTACCTCACGATTTTATCCAAAGATTGAGGGTGTTTTCTTACTGGTTTTCTTCTTCTTCTTTTTCATTTTTCTTCTCCTCTGTATCATTGTTTTAGCCGGCCCTTATGCCCTCCAAACCTCAAGATTTTATGGCTCTACACTTCCTAATTACTCTCCTCTTATGTAGGTGTGTAGGGTGTATACATGCAAGGTGTTTTTGGGTGAGAAATGTGTGCAAGAAGAGGGAGGCCAATCCTTTCTCTTTCTCTTGATGTTCTAGCCGAATATAAGGGAGAAGAAAGGTCATGAATTCTTTTTCTCAATGTATTTATACTCCCTAATAAATACCCTATGTCTTGTTTGGCAATTGGCCAAATTTGTTCCTAATATTACTTTTCTCCTTTTTGTGTGCTTTAGTCCTTCATTTCACAATTTGTTTAACATCTCTCCCTCGTCCTTTCCTTCACATATTTTAGTCCTTAAACATCTGTTAGTTTTCATACCCACATTTTCATAAATATTTGACTTCATAATTTATTTACTTATTTTGAATTCACCCTATAAGTATTGAAACACTTTCATTTTCTAATAAATTTCAACTTGGGGTTTACATTCTCCTCTTCTAATAAGAAATTTTGACCTTGAAATTTGGATATCATACTTGGATTTAAGAACAAATTGGGATCTTTTTGCTTCATCTTAAATTTTCTTTCCCATGTTTCTTCCTCAAATTAGGAGTTTCACCAAAAAACTCTAATGATAGGAATTTTCTTATTACGAATCTCCTTTTCACCCAGTCAAGTATTCTTATTGGTTTCACCTTAAGTGTTACGTCTTCTTTAACCTCTACTGGAACTTGAGGTAATACTCGTACATGGTCTATGTTCGCTTTTCGCAGCAAAAAAACATGAAATACATTGTGAACCTTGGCTAATTGTGAAGGCAAGTTTATTTTATATGCTACAGGCCTAATACATCTCAGGATCTCAAATGGTTTGATGTACCTCGGAGCTAACTTCCTCTTCATCCCAAATCTCAACATATGCTTCCATGGAGCTACCTTTAAAAACACTTTATCCCCAGGACTAAACTCGAGGGGTCTCGTTCGAATATCCACATATTTATTTTGTCTATCCTGAGCTGCCTTCATTCAATCTTTAATAACCCTCACTTTTTTAGTGATAACCTGCACCAATTCTTCTCCATACAACCTTTTATCCCCTACTTCTTCCCAACACAAGGGTGTCCTATATTTTCAACCATAAAAGGCTTCAAAGGGAGCCATCCTAATTGTTGCCTGATGACTGTTGTTATACGTAAATTCTACTAGTGATAGATGTTCCTCCTAGTTTCCACCAAATTTCAAAGCATATGCCCTTAGTAAATCCTCTAGGATTTGGATAATTCTCTCATATTGGCCATCAATCTGAGAATGGAAAGCCATGCTAATGTTCAAATTTGTTCCCATGGCATGTTGTATATTTGGCCAAAGGCATGAGTTTCAAATTAGTACTACCTGGATGCACCATGAGTTTCGACTCGTGAGCCTCTTATAATAACTTTTGTTTAAGGACTTCGTTGTCAAGCACATACATGTATCGCCCCAACATCACAATTCCATTATCCCCTATTCAAAAAAGAGATTCACTCCCCGATTCCAATTTACTTCTTACTTTTGACACTTCATCATCAGTCTATTGTGCCTTTAATATTTGCTCTCGATACCCTGACTTCACCCTTAGTTGAGCCATCAAAGATCCTTCCGGACTCACATTTAATATTGCCCCAAATCTCCTTAGCTCAATCAAGGTTTTCTCATCCCAGATTAATGGTTCATCCATAACTACCTTACTTTTACGGCTGAGGGCATTAGAGACTGCATTTGGTTTTCCCGAATGGTATTCTATACTACAGTTGTAGTCTTTTATTAATTCTACACATCTTTGTTGCCACATGTTCAACTCCTTTTGCAACATCACATACTTTAAACTCTTATGATCTGTAAAGATTTGAACCTGAGATCCATACAAGTAGTGTCTTCATACTCGTAAGGAAAAAACTACCGCTGCCAATTCTAGGTCATGAATTGGGTAGTTGATTTCATGAATCTTTAGTTGTCTCGATGCATAAGCAACTACTCTTCCATGCTGCATTAAGGCACAACCCAGTCCTTTCCTTGAGGCATCGCTGTAGACTACAAAGCCTTTTGTTCCTGATGGAAGGATTAGTACGGGGGCAGTAGTAAACCTTCTCTTCAATTCTTGAAAGCTCTTTTCACACTCCTTTGACCACTCCTATCTTATATTCTTTCTAGTGAGTTATGTCAATAGAGTTGCTACTGTTGAAAACCCTTTAATAAACCTTCTATAATATCCTACCAATCCAAGAAAACTATGGATTTTAGTTACCATAGTAGGTCTTTCCTATCTCAGAACTGCTTTCACCTTCTGAGGGTCCATAAAAATGCCTTCCGAAGACACTACATACCTTAAAAAGTTTACTTTTTTTAACCAGAAGTCACATTTGTCCAACTTGGCATACAACTAACGACTCCTCGGAGTTTGTAGTGTCTGTCTCAGGTGTTGTTCATTCTTCTCATAGGATTTGGAGTAAACCAAAGTGTCATCAATGTATACGGCGACAAACTTATCAAGGTACGGTTGGAATAATCAGTTCATTAAATCCATAAAAAATGCTAGAGCATTAGTTAATCCGAATGGTAGCACTAAGAACTCGAAGGGTCCGTAGGGAGTTTTGAAGGCATTTTTTGGCACATTTTGCCTTTTTATTCACATCTGGTAGTATCTTGACCTCAAATCAATCTTTGAGAATACTCTAACCCCTTTCAACTGATCAAATAAATCATTTAACCATGAAGGTGGATATCTATTCTTTACCGTCACTTTATTAAGTTGGCAGTAATCTATGCAAAGCCTAAGGGTTTCATCCTTTTTCTTCACAAATAGCACAAGCGCCCCCCAAGGTGAGTTGCTTGGTCGTATAAACCCTTTATCTAAAATTTCTTGTAATTGAATTTTCAACTCATCTAATTCCTTAGAAGCCATTCTATATGGTGGTTGAGCTATAGGAGACACCCCAACAATATATCAATTGCGACTTCAACTTCTCTTTCTAGGAGTAGTCCCGACAATTATTTTGGAAATACATCTGAAAATTCCCTCACAATCGGAATGTTAGACAATCCTATCTTACCCTTCTCCAAGTTTATCACATAAGCAAGGTATGTTGTACAACCCTTCTTTAGTAGTTTTTTTGCATCCATAATCGAGATTATGTTTGTTGAGTTGGAAATTCTCTCCCCCTTAAAGACTATTGTTTCACCCATAGCCCTTTGGAAGGTTACTGTTTTTGTGAAGCAGTCTAGTCGAGCCTTATTTCTACCCATCCATTTTATGCCTAAAATTATGTCAAAATCACTTAATTCTAAAGGTATTAAATCTACTTCTAGTTCACAGCCGTTAATGTTAATTCTCACCCCTTTAAATACAACATTTATCTCCACAGTTTCACCCAAAGGTGTCCCAATAATAAACCCTTTTCTACTATTTTTGTTTCCTTACTCAATTTGGTTACATTTTTATTAGCTATAAAGGAGTGACGAGCACTAGAATCAAACAAAACATGCATTTGATATCTGTTCATTTGAAGCATACGTATCACCACATCTGTAAACACCCAACACAAAAAAAGTAAAGCTAGAAACGACATAGTTTTCGTTGATCATTGTTGCCGATTTTTGGATTGGCAGCGACACAGTTTTTGTTGATGATTTCTGAGTCAATGACAGCTGGGTGTGCTGACGAATCCATGCGTTTTGTAAAATCCCGAGGAGAATTTAGTCTTGGGCCGACTAATGTTAGGAAGGATTGAGGAGTATGGACTGACTTGCTCTAAGGGGAAGTGTAGGGGAACAAAACCGGCTTACTCTAAATGGGAACTATGAAGGATATGACCAGGATGAACCAAATAAGGATAAAAACAAGGGTAACCAGCCTTCCAAACACCCCTCCATATTTAGGGGGTATAAATGCAGCAGAGTAGAGAGAATGACCTTTGCTCTCCCCAAAAACTGCCAACCAGCATCCTTGGCTGCAACAATCTCCCTCTTTCTCAAAGCAAAACCCTACAACCCAATTGCATGCACCACCTTTGAACGCTGAAGAAGAAGGGTGACCAAGAGAAAAATAGAAGTGGTCGAAGCCATGGAAAGAGAAGAAGTCTAAGCCCCTTCCCCACAACCAGCTAGCAGCTTTGACTACAACAACAACCACCATCTCAAAGAAAAAGACCCCCTACACCAGTTGCATGTCCCGCCTTGAGTGTTTAAAAAAGAATAAAGCTAGGGAGATAGGTTGATGACTGAAACCATGAGAGGAGAGGGAGTGTAACAGACCCGCTGTACAACAAAGATAGAAGAGAAGGAAAAACCAAGATTGAGGAAAGAACCATATCACCAAAACTCGCGCTAAAGTTGTCAAAAACATGAGGTAAGAAAAATATTCATCCTTGGCTAGTTGCTGCCTCATGATTTTAGAACAAAGAGGGGATGAAACCCCCAAAATAGAAGGTTTAGTGTTCATGCACTCATATTTTCGAAAATAATTAAATGGAAGATCTAAGTGGAATGATGAATATAAGAACTCATGTGCAAACTCTTACCAAAGAAATCTAAGTGAGTATGAGTGATTTTGAGGGTGTAAACCTAAAAAAAGGGTTGACTAAATCGGTGATCTAAGGTAGAATTTGTATTGATCTTAATGTCTTGACTTTCCATGAATGATTGATAAACTTGAATGAAATGTGAAATGAGATGAAGAAATGCAGAAATTATGATCTTGTTGAACTCTTAAGGACATACTTGAACTAAAACAGAATGCATGATGGCATTATTGTCTTGATTCTTGCATGTATGATAGAAGAACTTGTGTTTGAAAAGTGTATATATAGAATTGTATAGTCATTTGAACCTTAGAAACATGTGAAAACTAAAACTGAAACCACATCATGTTAATACCTTGAAATTGTGTGTGTAATGGATGAGCTTATTCATTTAAGAATCAAATGGTTATATGTATGAGCATGACACGTTGTTGGGAATATTAGTGTGTTAGACTTGACGAAATGCATGCAAAAGATTGATAAAAAGAGAGGTAAATATGTTTTGGCCAAGAATAAGGATATGTATGTTAAAACTGTTATTACTTATGTAAATACATTGCCATGATACAAATGTGAATGTAAGAATGCATGGTTGTGATAATGTTTGGGGCTAATATTGAAAGAGATGATTAGGAAAAAGAAAATCTTAGTAGATGAATATACATAGACGTTTTGTGTTACTTGATAATGTATGATGAATAGAGTGTGGTTCAGTGAGGTTCCACATTCAAATAGGTTGAGAAATGTTGGTAAGGGGAAAAGCCTAGTATAAACCTTACACTTGTTTGAAAGAAAGAAGTAGAACCATAAGTAACTCCATCGCCGCTGCCGATTCAACATGGATTATGTTAACGAATTCTGGGTCAGTTACGACTTAGTTTTCATCAACGATATCTACCTTAACAATAGAATATGTAAGCTAACGATGTTAGTGTCAGCTATGAAGCTGTGTTACGTTGATGATTTCTGAGTCAGCAGTGACTCAGTTTTCATTAATGATTTCTGTGTCAACTGTGAACTATATACACTGATGATTTCAACGTCAGCCGTGAAACTGTGTTGTATTAATTATTTTTGAGTTGATAGTGGCTCAATTTTCAACGGTTTTTGATTCAGCTGAAGCCTAAATGCACTTGTTATTTATGTTGATTTCTATGTCATCAGAGAATCAATTTTCGCTGTTGATTTCTGTTTCACCAGCAAACTAGTGTTCACTGTTGAATTATGTATTAACAACGAATTAGTTTTCGTTGCCAAATTCTATGTCAGTAGTGAACCAATTTTCACTGCTGAATTGTGTGGCAGCAACAAAATAGTTTTTGCTGTCGAATTCTGTGCCACCAGCGAACTAGCTTTCCTTGTCGATGTTCTGCAACAGACCTCTATAACAAAATTTCCTTAAATGTTTGTAACAATTTCATTGTATGGTTGCATAATATGTGGAACTCTTGATTGTGAATATGAGTATTCTTGAAATATATATGGTGATGAGTTATGTAATTACCGAATGCAAATGAGCTGCTTGTGATCATTGATATGTTTAGGTGGTGCGATTGGGATTGGACCTTCGACTAGGCAAGGACACCCCACAGGAGGAACAAGTAGGTGACTTCCACCCCCTCCTAGCGTAACATTAGTTTCTAAAGTGAAATTGTTACGAAGGATCTATTATTGTATTATATTGAACGTTAACTATCATGAATGATTGTATGAGTATTATGAAGAATCTATTGTTGCGTTAAACTGAATGCTAAATTGTCACGAAATGTTTGTATGAGTATTACGAAGAATCTATTGTGTTATACAAAATGCTAAATTGTTATGAATATTGTATGAATGTTACGAAGGATCTATCATTATATTATACTGAACATTAATTGTCACGAGTGGTTGTATGAGTATTACAAAGAATCTATTGTTGTGTTATATAGAATTCTAAATTATTATGAATGTTGTATGAGTGTTATGAAAGATCTATCGTTATATTATATTGAATGTTAATTGTCACAAGTAGTTATATGAGTATTACGAAGGATCTATTGTTGCATTAAATTGAATGCAAAATTGTTATGAAATGTTTGTTTAAGTATTACAAAAGATCTATTATTGTGTTATATTAAATGTTAAATTGTTACCGAATGTCTGTATGAGTATTACGAAGGATCTACTCTTATGATACAGTGAATGTCAAATTGTTATGAATCGCTCGAATGAGCATTACAAAGGATATATATTACCATGTTATAGTGATTTTATAAAAACCGGTTTTATCAAAGCCAAAATCAGTGGTGATGTTTTTTTTTGGTCATCAGATTATTGATTCTTTCACAATATCATTCTGTAAATTAATAAATGCATTCCATTCATTAGTAAGACACAACCTACATAGGGTAATGTAAATCAACATCCCATAAATAATGACAATACACATTCTTGCAATGGTATTCAGGGGTTTATCGTAATAGAATTTATTTCTTAGTGTAGTACAATACTCAAGTGATTTCACCATACAACATTCTCATAAAAGATAATACCACATACATGAACTTATAGCATCATGTTTACACGTCCATACATTCATGTCAGTGTTCCATTACAGCTATCGATACCACTCATTCCAAAGGTGTCAAATGGTAACTATACAACTAGTACATTCATTCCTACAAAATACATAACACTAATAACAAGCGAATATAGTTCTTTTCAAAAGGTGTGAGCCATGGACCAGATTTCCTTACGTACGTTATTGGTGTGACGTCCTTGCTACGACACAAGATAGTTTGAAGCATTATAACTAATTTAAAAACATAGAAATGGATAATTAAAGGAATATTAATGTTACTTTTCATTAACGGTCTAGAAGAGTACAATTATTTCATTTCTCCTTACTTATGTAACACCACCCTTAATAATTCATATATTACAGAGGTTAATTACAATAATCAAACTTGGTCATCCATTTCGAATACCATTAACTGGAACTAACCCTTAAATTCAAATCGGTCGTCACTCTAGGATGTCTTTAGCCAAAGCTAATCATCAAACACAACCCGGTCATCCTCCTAGGATGCCATTAGCCGAAGCTAATCAACAATCATCACCCAACCATCCATCCCAGATGCCATTAGCCAAAGCTAATCACCAAACACAATCTAGTCATCCTTCTAGGATGCCATTAGCCAAAGCTGATTAATAATCACAACCCGACCATCCGTCTCGAATGCCATTAGCCAAAGCTAATCAATAAACACAACCCGGGCATCCTTCTAGGATGCCATTAGCCAAAGCTGATCAACAATCACAACTCAGCTATCCGTCTTGGATGCCATTAGCCGAAGCTAATCATCAAATGCAACATTTAGCCGAAGTTTATCAACAATCACAACCCGACCATCTGTTTTGGATGCCATTAGCCAAAGCTAATCATCAAACGCAACTCAGTCATCCTTCTAGGATGCCATTAGTCGAAGCTAATAAAAAATCACAACCCGACCATCCATCTCATATGCCATTAGCTGAAGCTAATTATCAAACGCAACTCGGTCATCCTTCTAGGATGCCATTAACCGAATATAATCATCAAACATAACCCGACCATTCATCTCAGATGCCATTAGCTGAAGCTCATCATCAAACACAACCCGACCATCCTTCTGGGATGCCATTAGACGAAGATAATCAATAATCACAACTTGCCCATCCGTCTTGGATGCCATTAGTCGAAGCTAATCATCAAACGCAACCCAGTCATCCTTCTAGGATGCCATTAGCCGAAGCTAATCATCAAATGCAACTCGATCATCCTTCTAGGATGCCATTAACTGAAGCTAATCAACAATCACAACTCGCCCTTCCATCTTGAATGCCATTAGCCAAAGCTAATCATCAAACACAACTCGATCATTTTTCTAGGATGGGGGAGACTCCGTCAAAATTTCTGTAGACTTTAATATGAACACCATGTATATATATATAAAATTAATTACTCTATTTTTTTCGGTTGACATGAGATTGTTGTTTCATCCCGGATAGGGGGATGTTACACTACCCATCTTTGTTGTTGCATGTTCAACTCTTTTTGTGACATCACATACTTTAAACTCTTGTGATTTCAAAAGATTTGAACTCGGGATCCATATAAGTAGTGTCTCCATACTCGTAAGGCAAAAACTACTACTGCCAATTATAGGTCATGAACTAGGTAGTTGATTTCATGAATCTTTAGTTGTCTCAATGCATAGGCAACTACTCTTTCATGCTGCATTAAGACACAACCCAGTCCTTTCCTTGAGGCATCATTGTAGACTATAAAGCCTTCTGTTCCTAATGGAAGGATTAGTACGGGGGCAGTAGTAAGCCTTCTCTTCAATTCTTGAAAGTTCTCTTCGCACTTCTTTGACCACAACCATTTCGTAAACTAGAATAGCCATGGACTTTACATAATTACAAAAAAAAATATAAAAATTGGAGTTTAGGATTATTACTTAGTGAAGTTTACATAATCGTATCGTTCGATTCAAATCGTTCCACAAGTCCTAGAGTAATTACAAGGATATACCCTATATTTTCACAATTTAAATGCCTACGATAATGTATTTCCTTTTTGGTTTTAATCATAGTTATCAAACCCGACCTGGGGGTTGATCTGGCCAAGGAACCGAGTCCTGGGTTACACGGGTGACCCGGGTCTACCCGAATCAACCTAGAAAAATTAAATAAATTGAAGTTTTAATATTTCATATGAAAACATTAAGAAATAATCAATGTGAATATAGGCTATACATGTTATAAATAATGAAGTTTAAAAGATTATTTTAAAAGGTTTTTTATCCCACATTAAAAAGATACTACGTTAGTATTTTATCCTTTTAAGTTGAAATATTTAAACCAAAAAGCTTTTTTATCCCACATTGAAAAAACATAATTTTTTATTGTGAACATGGAGTATATAGAGTATATATACAAAAGGGCTTCAAATCCCACATTGAAAAAATAATTTTTTTCTCGTGAACATAGAGTATATATACTAAAGGGTTTCAAATCTCACATTGAAAAAATAAAATATTCTTCTAGTATTTATATAGTGAACTTTGAAAAGGGTTAATAATCAACTAAAAAAATAAAAAAGAAGGGTCTTTAGCTAGGAGAAAAAAAATCATGGTCTCAATCGAGTTTTACCAGGTAGCCCGAGTCATGAGTCAACCTAGCAGGTCAATCAGGTTTTGCTGGGCTTTTGCTCATCCTGGTATTTTTACTTACCCTGACTGGTCCAACCATCGGGTCGACCTCTCGGGCCGGTCCGGTTTGGGTTTAATAGCTATGGTTTTAATTGTTGTTTTCAAGATGTGTGTATTTCATAAAAATACTTTTAGTACATATGTCTATTCTTCTAGTAGTTATTTTATATATATATATATATATATATATATATATAACACTGTTGGTAGATATGTCTATATCAAAAACCCACGTAAGCTACTCCATCAAGCCCACCTGTCGCTCGAACTTGTGGAGTGACGGGGCTTATGGTTGGGTAAGCCTAATAGGGAATCCAAGAGATTACCAATATGCCCTTACTTAAACCGAAGTCCGGCTAACTAGGTTAAAGGCTTAGGGAATAAGTAACATAGTATGACTAAAAAACCTAACATATAAATACTAGCCAGTTGGGAACCAACCACGGTGTGGCTTTCCACATCAAATATATTAATTTTACCTAATATATTTCCTTTAGATTAATTTATATATGATATTTTCCTAATTACCTATTTTTTATATATTACTAAAAAACAACAACTTATTTATTAAATGTATAAATAATTTTTGATAGGAAAGTTTTGTCCTGTTTTATATTCACAAGTTCAAAGTTAAGTCGTGACTAAAAAGTCAAACTAAGATATTTAATTTGGAACAAGGAAGCATGTTTCATTTAGTTTTGAATATATTGTTATAATGTTGGTATTGATTAATATAATCAGAAAAGAAGGCTCAATTACAGTAATAACTTGTACATAATTATTATTTTATGTAAAATATTATAGGGGTGCTAATTATCTTATTTGGGATAAGTGATGCATAACTCTTATTTTAAGTAAGAGGTTATAGAGGATAATTCTATTATTTAATTAAAACAAAAAAGAGAGGGAGGGATGAAGTTGTGTCTGCATGGGCGCATGGGCTTTTTATTGCAACTCTCTGACTTAGATCCATGATGATTTTGAGTCCTTAAATTTTCTTTGATGACATTGCACTCTTGTTGTAAAAACCTAAAAAAAGAAAAAGAAGAAGAGAGAACTAAAGCCGCAATAACTCCACCATCGCTGCCACTTTCTGAATTGGTAGGGGCATAGTTTTTTGCTGCTGATTTCTGAATCGACAGCAGCACAATTTTGCTGCTGATTTTTGAATCGGTAGCGGCGTAGTTTTTATTACCAATTTTTGAATTGACAGCGACAATATAAGACCTAATAAAAAATAGAATTGGACCAGCCTATCCTAGGAGAAAATGGGAATATAAACCAGCCCAAGATAACCTAAAAGGGGGGTAAGGACAACCTTGGTCCCAAACACCTCAGCACACTTTAGGGGCTATAAATACAAGGAGAGAGAAAGGGTGACTCCCCATTCTTCCTAAAATGAGCTTCATGTTCTTGCCCCCTTCCTTCTTCCCAAAATGAGCTGCATGCTCTTGCCCCCTTCCCTCTTCCCAAAATAAGTTGCATGCTCTTGTTCTTTCCTCCCTCCTAAAGAGAGCTAAACAACTCTGTTGCATGTGTCTCAGGTGTGAGAGAGAGAAGGGAGAGTTTTTAGAAAGGGAGAAATGCTTTCAAACCCGTCCTAAAAATACTAAATTCATGAGGTATGAACCATGTCTTTCTCCACCTGTTCTTAAGGCCTTGAAACCGAAAGGAAGAAGAAAACTATAGATGCATGGCCTAGGAATTTTACTCCAACTGTTATGGAAAGAACTAAGCTAAAAGGAGGGATAAAAAACGGGGCTGAATGGGGGACCTAATTCCAGAATATTTAACAAAGAAATATTGCACTTGGAAAGTTGGTCGGCCTTAGTGAGGGTTGGACATAATAGGGATTAAAGGAATAAAATGCATAAATGACAACCTTGTTAGATATGTTAGATCATATGAAACTGAAACAAAATTATACTTGTGTTAATGGTGTGATTCAACAAATTTGGTTGATGTAATATATGAAAATATGTTGATAATAAATCTTGAAGAAACATGCTGCAACTGAAACGAAAATTGCCCCTTGATAATGCATTGATTTTGTTGTGTGATGAATGGATTTGTATAACTTGAGCTAGTAGTTAGAAGAACCTAAATCAAATATGCATGTCGAGATTTGATGGTGCGTTGTTCATGCTTTTGTGATACGAATTGGAGTATGAATGTTGTCTTTATGTGTACAAGTTCTGGCTAGGAAGTGCTAAAAAGGAGAAAAGCCTAGCATAAGCTTTACGCTTGGCCAAAGGGAAGAAGTCGAATCAGAAACGATTCTGCCGCTACTGTCGATTTGTGAATTGGCAGCGACAGGGGTTGTGTTGATAATTTTTGAGTCAACAGCGACTCAGTTCTCATCAATAATTTTTGTGTCAGCAGCAAGTCAATTTTCACCGTCAAATTGCGTTGTCAGCAGCGAATCTACTTTCGCTGTCGAATTATGTCGTTCGTAGTGAATCTACTTTTGCTATCGAATTGTCTTGTCCGTAGCGAATTTGCTTTCGCAGTCGAATTGTGTGGCCTGTAACGAACCAGTTTTCGCTACTAAATTATGGTGCCGGCAACGAATCAGTTTTCGCTACTGAATTATGGTGGTTGCAGCGAATCAGTTTTCGCTGCCGAATTGTGGTGGCTACAGCGAAGCAGTTTCACTGCTGATTTGTGTTTCTTGCAGCGAACCAGCTTCGCTGCCAAACTGTGTTGTCTACATCGAATTAGGTTTCGCTGCCGAATGGTGTTGCCTACAGAGAAGGAATTTTTGTTGTCGAATTACATTGTCTGTAACGAATCAACATTCATTACCGAAATTGCATTTTCTACAGTGAATCTGTGCTCGCTGTCGAAATTGTGTGTTTATAGCGAATCAACATTTGCTGCCCAAAATTGTGTTTGTCTGCAGTG
The DNA here is from genome assembly GCF_951802175.1 of Populus nigra. Lineage (NCBI taxonomy): Eukaryota > Viridiplantae > Streptophyta > Magnoliopsida > Malpighiales > Salicaceae > Populus > Populus nigra. The sequence continues at coordinate 1,177,449 of NC_084853.1, forward strand.
AATTAGCGTTCGTTCCCGAAAGTGGATGTTCTCCTATGAATATGTGATTCGCTGCTAAAATTGAGTTGTCTGCAGCAAATTAGCATTTGCTGCTGAAAGTGTGTGTTTTGCAGTGACTTTGTGATTCGCTGTTGGAATTGAGCTGTCTGCAGCAGATTAGCATTCATTACTGAAATTGAGTTGTCTGCAGTGAATTAGCATTCGCTGAAGTGTGTGTTCTGCAGTGAATTTGTGATTCGCTGCCGAAATTGATCTGTCAGTAGTGAATTAGCATTCGCTGTCGAAAATATATTGACTGTAGTGAAATTGTGATTTGCTGCTGAAATTGAGTTGCCTGCAACGAAATAGCATTAGTTGCTGAAAGTGTGCTGGCTGCAGCGAAGTAGCATTCGCTGCCGAAATTAAAGTGCCTACAACGAATCAGTTGCGCTACCGAATTGTGCAACCAACAACGAACTAGTTTTCGCTGCTGATTTTCTACAATAGACTCCCCGATCTAAACTGACTTAAATGCTTGCAACGATTTCATGTATGATTGTTTAAAATGTGGAACATTTGCATGTGAACATATGGATTCTTGAAATAGGTATGGTGATGACAATGGTTTCAGAATGCAAATGTGCTGATTTGTGACCATTGACATGTTAGGTGGAGCAACCATGATCGAACCTTCGACCTTGCAAGGATACCCCATAGAAGGAATGGGTAGGTGGTTTCCACCTTTTTCTCGTATAATGTTTATGTTTTGAAATAATTTACTTATGATGATATTTTATTAAATCCTTATTGAATGAAGAAATGACGATGAAATGTTTGATTGAAGTCTTGATGATTGTCAAAACGACTATGAAATGTCGATCAGGTTGTTGAAAGTTGAAACAATGATGAAAATGTTAATGTTCTGAAATGACCTGTTAGATGTGGATATATTATTGTGTTGTGATGAATATTAAACCGACTATGAGATGTTGATTGGGCTATTATGAATTTGGGTTGCTGATGAATGGTAGTATAAGTATTACGAAGGATCTACTGTTGTGTCTTATTGAATGTAATTGTGATGAATGGTTGTATGAATATTAAGAAGGATCTACTATTGTATTTTATTGAATGTAATTGTGATGAATGGTTGTATGAATATTACGAACGATATACCGTTGTATTATATCGAATGAAATTGTCATGAATGGTTGTATGAGTATTACGAAAGATCCACCGTTACATTATACTGAATGTTAATTATCACGAATGGTTGTATAAGTATTATAGGGGATCTATTGTTGTATTGTATTGAACATTAATTGTCATGAATGGTTGGATGAGTAATACGAAGGGTGTACTGTTGTGTTACTGAATGCTAAACTGTTATAGAATGTTTTGTTTGTGTATTATAAAGGATCTATTATTGTGTTCATTGAATGGTTGGATGGGTAATACGAAGGGTGTACTGTTGTGTTACTGAATGCTAAACTGTTATAGAATGTTTTGTTTGTGTATTATAAGATGTACCAGGATCTGAAACAATACTGTTGGTGGCCAAATATAAGAAAAGAAGTGGCTGATTTTGTGGTGAAATGTGGTATCTACCAAGTAAAAGTGGAGCACCGAAAGCCAGCAAGGTTGTTGCAGCCATTACCAATCCCTGAATGGAAGTGGGAGATGATCATAATGGACTTTGTGTCGAGACTACCTAGGGGGAAGAAGGGAAATGATGCAATTTGGGTCATTATAGACCGGTTAACTAAGTTCGCCCTTTTCCTACTAGTGAAAATGACAAACCCAATTGATAAGTTAGCCAAGATTTATGTGAATGAAGTTGTGAGGCTACATGCAGTTCCTGTATCAATCATTTTAGATCGAGATCCAAGGTTTACCTCACGCCTTTGGCTAAATATACATCGTGCCATGGGAACAAATTTGAACATCAGCATGGCCTTCCATCCTCAGACTGATGGCCAATATGAGAGAATTATCCAAATCTTAGAGGATTTACTAAAGGCATGTGCTTTGGAATTTTGTGGAAACTAGGAGGAACATCTATCACTGGTAGAATTTACGTATAACAACAGTTATCAGGCAACAATTAGGATGACTCCCTTTGAAGCCTTTTATGGCTAAAAATGTAAGGCACCCTTGTGTTGGGAAGTAGGGGACAAAAGGTTGTATGGAGCAGAACTGGTGTAGGAAGGGACGGAAGCAAGGGGGGGCAAGCAGGGGCCCTGGCCCCCCTGCAAAACATTTTAATTTTTTTATTATTGGATAATTAAATGTGAGGAAGTTGTTTTTTATTTTAAACAGATGGGTCTTCTTATAGTAATGAAGCGTGATTTTATTTTTAATTTCCTTTGAATTACTTTGCGCAACCCTGGTATATATTCTGCAAATATAAAGTTGTTATTTTGCGCAACCCTAATATAAATCCTGTAGCTAGTCAAAAATAAAAATACAAATACAAATCGCAAGTAAAATTTTTCTGCAGAAAGATTGAAGCAGAGTCACCAATTAATTTATCTTTCATCAAACAAAATAAGGTAATTTAAATTTAAAATCTATTTTTGTTTTGAGATGTTTTTTAATAATTTGATAAGGTTTTTTTTATAATTCTACCATTTTTGCTCTTTTTTGTTCTCAGATCTGCTAGTTCTACCAATTGTTTTTCAAATTCTTGTTATAGTGATTTTTTTTTCTAATTAATTAAATATATTTTATTGGTTTGTCTTGATTATACTTGGATTTTTGTTATGTTTTGTTTTTATTAGAGCTGCCAAAATTATCAATTTTTTCTCACAATATATGTTTTGATTTTAAGTTGAACCATGAACAAAATAAGAAGAATTGATTCTTTTTTTTAAAAAAAAATTGATAACTCATAGCCTAGTAAACCAATTCCAATGTGTAATGTTGATGTTATGGTTGAGCAACCCCAATATACTTCAGTTTACAAAGAATTTGCGTTGATTAGTGAGCAACCTCTTACTAGAATCGATATTGTTAAGAATCATTCTTTATTATTTTTTGCTTTATTTCAAAGTTTATCAAACATAAATAATGCTTCGCTTTAGGTAATGTTTCTTATATACTTTGTATGTTTATATTTAATAGGTATAAAGACCAACAATATTAAAGTGATGGATATATTATGAAGATGAAATTAACTTCATTGCTTTGAGTTAATTTGGTATTGCTTCAAACCTTTTACCATATACAAAAATCATTATATGTTTGTAGTAAGTTATTTGAATAAAACTAAATTATGCATGTTTTTTTTTACAACTCATGTACAATAAATTAAAACAAATATTATATATTGTTATATTAATTTTGGCCCCCCTAACAAATAATCCTAGCTCTGCCCCTGGGTGCAGGTTATCACTGAAAAAGTGAGGGTTATTAAAGATCGAATGAAGGCAGCTCAAGATAGACAAAAGAAATATGCGGATATTCATAGGAGACCCCTCGAGTTTGTCCTGGGGATAAAGTGTTTCTGAATGTAGCTCCCTGGAAGGATATGTTACGATTTGGGATGAAGGGGAAGTTAGCTCCGAGGTACATCGAACCATTTGAGATCCTGAGACGTATTGGGCCCGTAGCATATAAAATAAACTTGCTCTCACAATTGGCCAAGTTTCACAATGTATTTCATATTTCTTTGCTGTGAAAAGTAGATATAAACCCTTCACGAGTATTACCTCAAGTTCCAGTAAAGGTTAAAGAAGACATAACATTTGAGGTGAAACCAATAAGGATACTCAACTGGAGAGAAAAGGAGCTCTGCAATAAGAAAATTCTCATCATTAGAGTTTTATAGCGAAACTCGTAATTTGAGGAAGAAAGATGGGAAAGAGAATCTGAGATGAAGCAAAAAGATCCCAATTTGCTCTTAAACCCATGTATGATATCCAAATTTCGAGGACAAAATTTCTTATTAGGAAGGGAGAATGTAAACCCCAAGTTGAAATTTATTAAAAAATAAAAATGTTTTAATACTTATAAGGTGAATTCAAAATAAGTAAATAAATTATGAAGTCAAATATTTTACGAAAATATGGGTATGAAAACTAATAAATGTTTAAGGACTAAAATGTGTGAAGGAAAGGATGAGGGAGAGATGTTAAAAAAATTATGAAATGAAGGACTAAAGCACACAAAAAGGAGAAAATCAATATTAAGAACAAATTTGGACAATTGCCAAACAAGACCTAGGGTATTTATTAAGGAGTATAAATACATTGAGAAAAAAAATTCATGACCTTTCTTCTCCCTCACATTTGGCCAGAACATCAAGAGGAAGAGAAAGGATTGGCCTCCATCTTCTTGCACACATTTCTTACCCAAAAACACCTTGCATGTATATACCTTAAACACCTACATGAGAGGAGAGTAATTAGGAAGTGTAGAGCCATAAAATCTTGAGGTTTGGAGGGCATAAGGGCCACCTGAAACAGTGATAAAGAGGAGAAGAAAAATGAAAAAGGAGAAGAAGAAAACCATTAAGAAAACACCCTTAATCTTTGGATAAAATCATGAGGTAAGGATAAATCCTTGTTCTTCTACTGTTGATTTGGTTCAATTTGAATCCAAAGGGAGAAAACCCTAAAAGAAATAATCTAGGGTTCCTAGAACTTCATGATTTTGAAAGACCAAGTGATGAAATTAGAAGGTTGAGATAAGAAGTTAAACGTTTTCAGATTCTATGACAAAAGAAAGTGATAGAAATTAAGGGAACAAACCTTTAGGGTCCATGAAAAGAGAAAGAAAGAGAATAGAAATTTGATATTAATCCTTGCTAATTATGACTTTACATAGTTATCCAAAGGTTAAATCAAGGGCTGAAACAAAAACCTAAACATGTTAGCATGTTACTTTTATTACAAATATGCAAGTATAGAAATTATGCTAGTGTTAGCTTAAGAGATTGATGTGTATTGATTTCATATCAACATATAAATATGATGAGTTAATGTGTTGATTTGCATGAATGAAATTGGGGGAAATTATGAGCTACATGTTTTGGCCTAGAGGAGAAGAAATTTCAGGGGAGTCTTTCAATCTTATTTTATGCTATTATGTGAGTGTCTTATACTCCATGATGTGAGTTGATGGATGGTGTAGTAAATAGAATTATTTTGAGCAACTCTTTCCAATTTCTTATTGCATATAAATAATTGTGTTGATTCTTGAAGTTGTATGAAATATTACCACCATGAAAATCTAAAAAGAAATTGATGTCTTGATGAGGAATGTAATTGAGTTGCTGGTCCCTATTAAATTTTGTATGTAGTGGAGTCATAAGACGTTAAAAGTTCTTGAGAGAAGATAAATTGATAACTACCTACATGAGTTAAAGTCTAGATATTTTTGGGGATTAGAATCACAACAAATGTTAGGCATAGAAGACAATTGAAATTGTTATAACTTTTCACATGAAAGCTATAGATAAATGTGTTAGCTAACATTTTGCACTATTCTCGCCTCAATTAGAGTTATAAATTTCCATATATGAGCAAAATACTAAGAGGAGGTCAGGCTGGAACCTACTGGATATATTTGCTGTCTAACTTCTAGTTCGGTTTGGGATTTGATATTTATAGATTATGATGCATTTCCTTCATAAGGTTATATGTAAATGTCTTACCTTTCAATTGGCATAAATTTCTCTTTATTTGGAGTTATAGAACTCCATATATGAGCAAAATATTGAGAGGAGGTCAGATTGGAACCTGCTGGACAAATTTGTTGTCTAACTTCTAGTTTGGTTTGAGATTTAATATTGACAGATTATGATGCATGATCCTTCATAAGATTGTGGATAAATGTTTTATATTTCTATTGACACTGTATTTAGAGTTATGAGACTTCAGTTATGGGTCATTGGACATTGATTTATGTTGACGCAAAATTGAGTCATACGACACTGAATTTCGTTCACGCAAAAACTGAGTCATACGACACTGATTTTTGTTGACACAAAACTGAGTCGTAGGACACATAATTTCATTGACGCAAAAACTAAGTAATAGGACACTGATTTACATTGACGTAAAATTTAAGTCATTGACATTGAAATTTCATTGACGCAAAAATTAAGTCAAAGACACCGAAATTTCATTGATGAAAATTGAGTCATGTGGACACTTGCACATTGATATACCATCCTTGAAAATATACTTGATATGTATGTGTATGCTATGATGAGAAAATAAACATGCATGGAAAGTATCATATGTATAATGAATGAATATAGATTTACTATAACATTTGGCTTGAAGGAAACATGACCAAAGACTTCTTTGTTCAGGAGGAGTGACAGGGATTGGATCTTCTATTGGAGGAGGTCACGAGATAGGCTAAGCAAGTGCGTGTTAGCTAGACTTCCATGATATGATTAGATTCGACTAATGACATCCATGATATGATTGCCGAGAAATGAATTATAAGATTAGCTTCAGCTAATAACATCCATGATAGGATTAGCTTCAGCTAATGACATCCGTGTTAGGACTGCCAGGAAATGATTATGATATTAGCTTCGGCTAATGGCATTCGTGATAAGATTGTTGGGAAATGAATTATAAAATTAGTTTTGACTAATGGCATCCGTGTTGGGACTGCTGGGAAATGATCAATAAGATTAGCTACAACTAATGGCGTACATGTTTGAACGTCCAGGAATGATCGACAAAGCTGATTCGTAAGCATAATAGTATTAGCTAGAATATGCAGTATGCTATTTTGTGTAAACTTTAATGTATATAAAACTCTTAGCTAGACTTGAAGCATGTTATTTTGTGTAAACACTATTGTATATATTTCTAGTTGATGTATATATATAACATGAATGGTTTCTTATAATAATTTACTATTTATTAATCCATGAATGTTATGATTTATTTAGACCCTTGTTTGCATTGAATGGACTCCATTTTAATTCTTCGAGTAGATGGAAATGTTTGCAATACCTACACACAAAACAATTACCCTCAAATTAAGAGTATATGTTGAGACCTTTTAGCGTGGATAGAATTGAATAGCTAGCTGACACTACTGCGTTCTGATTATTGGCTAGTGGATTCTCAGCCAGATCTTCTGCATGGTTACTCGTGCTGCTATGCTCCTCTGGTATGTTTTGATTGTCTAGATTTGGTTACTCATCTTAGATGATAGGTAATCCCAGACATTCCTTGGCGAGGGTCGCCATAGCGGCGAATGCGGCAACAATCACTACCGCACAGCTAGCCCTTGTATTTCTTGACATGGCACCCATATCTCAGGCCTCACGATGGACGCCATTTGGTTCTGCCATCTTCAACGGATTGTATAGCCTCACATGCCTTCGGTTTCAAGTTACCTGGACACAAAGAGGAAAGCCACACTAGGGGTTAATCGCCGGAAGGCTCCTCTGATGTTTAAGTTAGCAAAAAAATGATTAGATTTAGGGTTTTATAAGAATAGTATTAGTGAATGATCTGTTACCTTCCTTGGTGATTTAGCTACGCATTTAGAAGTCAGGTATTTGAGTTATACCATATTTCTTGTATAATAGGTTATTATCCTAGCTGGTTTGCTTATGGGCTGAGCAAGGGCATTTTGATAATCTCTTGGATTACATAATGGGCTTTATTGGGTCTAATTGGGCTTACCAACCACAACAAAAACCCAACAAGAAGCCGAGAAAAAAAAATTGAAGCCCCTGATTGTAAAATCCAATTTCTTCATCGAATACTTGCATGTAAATGAGTTCAATTGAAATTTCACATGGTTTTACACTAACATATCTTATTAGCAGATTCTTTTCTTCGTAATTGATAATCACCTCCCCACCTAAATTAGCTAATAAAATCAGTTAGCAGAAGGGATTTAGGGAAGAGAGATTAAAAATAAAATATCCCAGAGGAAAACATGAAAATCACTACAACGAAAATCCGTTATCTTATTGCATAATTTGAGTAACAAAAAAGGAAGAAATTACTAAAAACATTACTAAGAATGCAAAATTGCGTTTTATCATCTCCATTCTCTGAATTTTCTATTCCCTACGAATCGACAATCAAAATCTCAAAAAAAAAAATGCAGCAAAAGGTTATCATAACGAAGAAAAAGAAATGTGTTGATGATTGTTTTATAAAAATAATTCGCAGACAAATTCCTTGTCATACCCAGAAGAACCATTAAGAAAATTAATCCTTGTAATAAGCAGCAGCACAAGTATTCACAACGAAACTTTTAGCTCGAGGCGGCCTTGGTCACTTACAAGCTGCTTACATGACCATGCTATACAAATTCATCAAATCGAACAATTGATCATGGTTAGGAGCCGTGCTTGCCCAGTTCAGCATAAGTGATTGTGATTACACTTCGGTTCTGGTTCACGAAATAGCAGTGGATATTTCCGAACTTCATTCGTCTACCAGTTCCCTAGATACCACAACTCATTTTCATTGGGGAAAATCATTGTAAGTCCATGGCTATTCTGGTTCACAAAATGGCAGTAGATATTTTCAGGCTTCATTCGGCTGCTGGTCCCATGGTTATCACAGCTCATTTTCATTAGCCAAAATTGTTAGTGCAACTGCCATTAGAAATGGCAGTGGTCCAGCCATGATGTATCCTGGTTTACCAAAAAAAAAAAAAAAAATCGTGGGAGTGGGACTAGTATGATGATGACTGCGCGTGTATTTGTTAGTGAATATTTACAGGCTTCATTTGTCTTTTTTCTTAATAATTTCAAAACATAAAATGAAATGCATGCCAAAATAAAAGTGAGATGCGAGGATAAAATGTTAAAGAAATAAATTTTTTATTTTGTTATTTTTTGAATTTTTTATTTTATAAAATCATAGAAAAACTGAAAATAAATAGATAAAAGAGACCCAAAAAATGAAAAGATAAGACCCACGTGAACGTAAAATCAATGGATGAATATGTGAATGAGAAATGAGAAATGGTAGTGGTCCTGCCATGATGTGTTCTTGTTCACGAAAAAATTATCGTTAGAATTGAATGAAAGTGCCGGAAGCTTTCTTTTAGGTTATGTTTATGTGTTTAAAATTTGAAACTCAATAAATAAATAAATAAAGAGAAAAAAGAAGGGAGCGGGAAGAAGATAGACAAGGAAAGACTAATTATTAATAGCAAATTGTATAGCATCTTGATATCATGATGTTTGCGTTGGTGCACATTGGTATTATCCCTTGCTGGAATCGTGGTGGGCTTGCTTAATATTTTCTTTATATTTCTTCATTTTTTATTGGAGTAATATTATACAAACAAACAAATCATACAAAAATTCTATTCAAATTGATATGTCATTTTATTTTCGGCAAGTTTAATCAACTAACTAGTTTTGGCTAATGGTATCCTAGATGGATGACAGAGTTGCATTGATGATTAGCTTCAACTAATGATATCCTAGACGGATGGTTGGGTTGTGTTGATGGCTAATGACATCCTAGACAGATGGCCATGTTGCATTGATGATTAGCTTTGACTAATGGCATCTCAGATGGATGACTGGGTTGCGCGGATGATTAGTCTCGGTTAATGGCATCCTAGTGGAATGGTCGGGTTAAATATGACAACTAGATTTGGCTAATGACATCCTAGATAGATAATAGAGTTGATTATGATGATTGGCTTCGGCTAACCATATCTGTAAGAGATGATGGGTTGCTTTTGTGATTAGTTTTAGTTAATGACATCTGAGACAAATGATCAAGTTTGGACGTTGCAATTAGTTATGGCTAAAAGCATCCAAGATGGACAATGTAACGGCCCAGCTTTTTCAAAGCCAAAAATCGATAGATATTTTTTTTTTTTACAAGTCATCAGGTTTAGAATCTTTTCCACCATATCATTCTACAGATTTATAATTGCATTTCATTCATAAACAAGACATAGTCCATCTAGGATAACGTAAATCAACATTCTCATAAGATGAATTCTCAATACACATGCCTATAATTTTATATTTTTATACTCATACGTTTACACTACAATATATTGACATACTCATAAATTCACATTCATGTTCTAGTCTCGTTATCATCACAAGTTCATATAAAAGTGTCGAACGACAAGTTACACAACTAGTACTTTCGTTATCTTAACCTCATGTAATTTCACAAAATAATATCCTCATAAGAAGAATACCACATTCGTATATTATACACATCATATCTACATGTTCGCACATACACATTCGTGTTCCATTTCAATTTTTACGTTACAAGTCTTTATAAAAGGGGTCAGACAACTACTTGAGCGATTAATACATATATTCATATAGAGCTCATATTACCCATAACATGCAAATATATGGTTCTTTCCAAAATGTATGAGCCGCAAAACAGATTTCCTTACACACCATGTTAGTATGATGTCCCTGTTACAACACAAGGTAATTTCAAGCATTACAGGCAATTTAAAAACATAATAAAGCAATATTAACGTAACATTTAATTCATGGACCTAAAGAGCATAATTTTTTCATTTCTCCTTACTTATGTAAATACCACCCTTAATAATTCGTCAATTACCGAGGCTAATTACAATACTTAAACCCGATCATCCATCTAGATTACCGTTAACCGAACTAATGTTATTCTCTGTTCAAAGCATAACAATCGTAGTTCTTTCATATACTTGGTATACTTGGAGACCAGTGGAGACAAAGGCGAAAAGCATCTTGATATCATGATGTTTGCGTTGGTGCACATTGGTATTATCCCTTGCTGAAATCGTAGTGGGCTTGCTCAATATTTTCTTTATATTTCTCCGTTTTTTATTGGAGTAATATTATACAAACAAACAAATCATACAAAAATTCAATACAAATTGATATGTCAGTTCATTTTCGGCAAGTTTAATCAACTAATTACATTCATGATTAATTTTCTTTCAAGTTTAATCAAGCTAATAATAGATTATTAGCTTTGGTTAAGGGCATCCTAGATGGATGACAGAGTTGCGTTGATGATTAGCTTCAGATAATGACATCCTAGATGGATGGTTAGGTTGTGGTGATGGCTAATGGCATCCTAGACGGATGGTCGGGCTACGTTGATGATTAGCTTCGACTAAAGGCATCTCAGATGGATGGTCGAGTTACACGGATGATTAGTCTCAGTTAATGGCATCCTAGTGGGATAATTATTTTTTTTTGAATTTTTTGAATATTTTTTATTGTTGTATTGGCATAATTATTATTAGTTAATTTGTTGAATATTTATTGTTAATGTTGAATTTACCACAGAATTAGTAATTGAATATGTTGGAATAATTATTAATTTTACTCTATTATTGCATGATTTGTGTTTAATTTTTGCCATTTATTTTGATTGTTATTCTAGATTTTTTTTAATTTATTGTTTTGCTGTATTGGCATAATTATTGAATAATTTTTTGAATTGTAATTGTTATTGTTGAATTTACCTTAGTATTAGTAATTGAATATTTTGGAATAATTGTTAATTTTACTCTATTATTGCATGATTTATGTTTAATTTTTTCCATTAATTTTAATTGTTAGTCTACAATTTTTTATTTATTTATTGAATATATTTTATTATTATATTGGCATAATTATTATTAGTTAATTTATTGAATATTTATTGTTAATATTGAATTTACCATAGAATTAGTAATTGAATATGTTGGAATAATTATTAATTTTACTCTATTATTGCATGATTTGTATTTATTTTTTTCTATTTATTTTGATTGTTATTCTAGAGTTTTTTTTAATTTATTGTTTTGTTGTGTTGGCATAATTATTGAATAATTTGTTAAATTGTAATTCTTAATGTTGAATTTACCTTAGAATTAGTAATTAAATATGTTGGAATAATTAGTATAGATTGGGTCAATTGGTTAAGGCTTTTGTTAATATGTGCAGGTTTGTGGATTTGGGTAGTATCCAGTATAGGGAGGTGTTGTCAAATTTTTTTAACATTTGAATTTAATTATATAATTATTTGTATAAAATTGTGTAGATGCGTAGAATGAAAACCAAAACTGGTCGCTCACGTACAGTCGCAGCTAATTCGTCTAACAGCGATGATGATATTTCCTTAGGTGCCTCTCAAGAAGAGGCACCTACACCACCTGCGTCGTCAACCGATGCTGCCTCTTCCAGCGCTATTTCACAGCGTAGAGCCAGGGTGCCTTCGCAGCGGAATCAATTTTCCCGCAAGTATGAGGCACAATGGAAGGACGACCTTTCAATGTAGGTTTGTTAAGGTTTTAATTTTTTTTTTAAAAAAATTACAACATAATTTATGAAGTAATCACTATTTAATTTATTTAATTTCTTTTCAGGTTCACAAACATTGAGGCCACCTGAGTAATATCATCAGCATTTAAATCGTCGATGGAGATTCCATTGTTTCAATGGAGTCAGATATCTAGGCATCCTGAATGGATGCCTCAAATCAATGCATGGTTTGGCAGATTTCAGGTTGGTGTTAATTTATAATTTTCAGCTTATTTCTAATAAATTATTAATATAATTGTAAATAAATTATTATTTTTATTTAAACTTGTTTATTTATACACAACACAAATTCTGCTGGGACAGTGAGTATAACACTGTTGTGAGGAGGGTGTGGGAAAATAACGGGCAACTAGGTAAGATCGAAAACAATACAAGATTTTGTTTTGACAGAAATTTATGTTTCAAAATGTAATTTTTGGTTGCGTGAAGTAGGTTGCGTGATTTTTGGTATGAAGCACAAAAACGGGCAAAAAAAACCGTGAGGGATAGGGGTTTCCAAGGCTGGAACGATGTTGCAGTTTGGAGGGATTTCAAACCGATATACATCCCGGAAGATATATGGCTGCACTATCTTGAGCACGTGATGTCTGAGCGGTTTACACGACGCTCACAGTCAGGTGCTGGCAACCGGAATCGGCCAATTCATGGCTCGATGACAACGCACACTGGCGGCTCCATTCCGTTTGCTGCACATGCGAAATGGATAGTAAGATTAATTTAAATGAAATATATCATTAAATTAAGTTGTTTTTAATATATCTTTTTTCATTATAGGCTGCGTCTCTTGGACGTGAGCTGAGCCCAATGGAGCTGTTTGTGGAGACGCACGTGCGGAGTGAAGATCGCCAAAAGGGGGCACAACAGTTCGTTGATAACCGTGCTCAACATTTCATGGTATGTTTGTTCAACCAAGTTATTATGTTTATTGAATTGAATATTATGATTACTTTTTTTTATTTTCAGGAGACCTATAATAATCGGTTGAAGGAGAGATATGGGGACGATATTTTGACCCATCTGGAATTCAATCTGGATTTGTGGATGGAGGTTGGATCGTCAGATGAACCCGATAAAAATTGGGTTTACGGGCTCTCCAACACTACGGCCGACAACTTGCGGTCGACCCATAGAATTTTAACCGTTGGGAGCTCCCAATCAATATCGAGCTCCCAATCTAAGGAGTTCGTGGCCTTGCAGCGACACACGGCTCAACTCACCGAGAAATACGACCACCTACAGCGGATTACGCATAACTCAAAGCGTCTCATGCACACAAAGAGCGGAGTCTGAGCAAATCAAAACGTCTCAAGCACAACAAACAGTGGAGTATGAACAATAAAAAGAGGCTTATGAACAACAAAAAGCGGCTTATGAACAGCTTCGTGAAATGGTCATGAACATGGCAACACATAGTGGAACATGTGCGCCTAATCCTTTTTGGTCGTACAACCACCAGCCTCCTCCTCCTCGTCCAGCTCCATCTTTATATTAATTTGTAATAAACATTATTTACCTTTAAAATTTCATTTAATATTTTTTTTGAAACATATTCAGTTTGTAATGAATATTATTTAACTTTGAATTTTTTTTTATGTTTAATATAAATTTTATTTGCATAATTGGTTTTTATTACCATTAATTTATATAGTTTTATATTATATATTCTAAATAATTTTTTAAAAACAAATTTAGAAAAAACTATTACCAAGGATTTTACCGACGGAATTAATCCGTCGGCATCTGATAGTAGCATTCACCGACAGCCTTACCGACAGAATTAATTCGTCGGCATTTGACAGTAGCTGCCGCACTTACCAACGAATTTACAGACGGATATATTCGGTCGGTATTTCATACACTCACCGATAAATTTACTGACGGTATGTAGCCGTCGGTAAATCACGATATCACCGATGGAATAAAAATCCATCAGTATATTTTAAGCGGGAATCTTTTTTTTTTACACGCAAATTCCATCTGTAAAACCATCGGCAAATGATTTTTTTGTTGTTTTGACTGATATAGCGACGGAACGGTAAATCGTCTATAGACGTAATCTATCAGTGAGTCGGTAAATAAATCACTGACGAACTTCTAATCACACAACGATAAAATATATCCGACAGTAAAAAACTGTGAAGTTTTGTAGTGGCTAATCTCTCATTTGCTTGTCTTGAGATATTATAAATCCTCACAGTACTTTTGCCAAGGAGATTGCCACATACGGAGGAGTGTTGAACAAAGAACATGGAATTGATTTTGAGCCTACAGCTGATAATGATGATGTGCAGACATAGCGAATGATATCTTGACATGTGTCAACTCATGTCAGTTGAAATGGGCATTCCATCATTAAACTGACTGGCTACTATGAATAAATAAGGTTTGTACAGTGCAAGAAAAAAATGTTGGGGCAGAAAATGATCGATTATTCTCATAAACCACATGGAAATCCGATATACGTGAAGTGTGAATAAAAAGAAAAAACTAGTTGGAGTATTATAAATTTTAGATCACTAAAAATTTATATAATTATTAATTTTAAAATTAATAAAATTAGTTAAAATATATATATACTAGTATGAATATTCATATTAATTAAAAATAAACAACAAACGAAATTATTTACTTAGAAAAGAAATTAGTAATGCCAACCAGAGAATAGAGGATGTGTAGAAACTAAAAACAGTACATTGCATGGATCTTCTGAAGCTTTAATTTCCAGGTAGAGGATGGCGTGGAATTGGAATTAAGCAGAGATCATTCTTCCTTGTTACTACTGCTCCAAAAACCTCGGACATGTCCAGGTCTTCTGGTTTCAGCCCCTTGGGGAGATTCCAATCAAAATGGAATAGCAATTGTGCTAGTGGAAGCTCCACGTTAACCGTACCAAACAAGATTCCAGGGCACATCTTTCTTCCAGCACCAAATGGGAGGAGTTCGAAATCGGTTCCCTTGTAATCAATTGAATTATCAAGGAACCTCTCTGGATAAAATCTCTCAGGTTCATTCCAATAAGTTGGGTCCCTTCCGATCGCACTTACGTTCACAATGACTTTGGATTTGATAGGTATGTCATAACCATTTATCTGGCAATCCTCTCTACTTTCTCTTGGAAGTAGCAGAGGAACTGGAGGGTGTAATCTGAAAGTTTCTTTGATGGCCAACTTTAAGTAGTTTAATTCATGAAGGCCTGCTTCATCAACAGTTCCTTTTTCACCAAATACTTGTCTCACCTCTTCTTGTGCCTTTTTCATTACTCTTGGATGTTTTACCATTTCCGACATTGCCCATACTACCGTAGTAGACGATGTGTCAGTGCCAGCAACGAACAGGTCCTGCAACACAAACTCTAGGATAAGTAACACCAGATAAACTCGCTGATTTTCCAATGTCAGGTTATAATCTTCGTTTACTTGAAATTAGAAAACATACTAACCAGGATGATTGCTTTGATGTTGTTGTCGGTCAATGAAAATTCAGTGTCTCCTTGGTCCTGAATACCTAAAAGAACATCGACAAGGTCATGCTCTTCTTCATCAGCGCCTGTTTTTGCGGCCATCTCCTTCTTAGACCTATGTTCATTGATGATGTCTTGCAAGATCTTATCCAATCGCGCATGAATCTTCTCGAGGGTAAGTCTCATCCCACTGATCACAGAGAGAAACTTAATTGAAGGATATACATCAGCAAGGCTATAACCTCCTGCTGCCTTATTAGCTTCCTTGACAGCTGGTATGAACACATCCTCTCCCTTGCATATCTTACCAAAGGCTGCTCTTGAAGTGATGCAATATGTAAGAGAACTTATCATTCTACTGAAATTGACGGGAGACCATGCACTAGAAGAAATAGATCTAACAACCCTCCATACCTCTTCTTCCCTGATTGATCTGAAAGATCGCACACGTTTAGCACTTAGCAGCTCCAAGACACACAATTTTCGCAGCATCCTCCAGTAATCTCCATATGGTGCAAATGCAATATCTATGCAATTATAGCTTAGAATTTTCACCGCAAGCAGAGCTGGCCTTTGAGCAAAAATGAGATCATGGGTCTTCATCACTTCTTTAGCAGTTTCAGCTGAAGAGATAAGAACATGAGTAACTTCACCGAGTCGGAGGTGGATAACAGGTCCATATTTCTTGGCCATATCTCGGAAGCGGTGATGAGGTAAAGAGCCAACTAAATTGTGCATGTTTCCGATTAGAGGTAGCTGTGAAGGACCTGGTGGCAGATTCAGATTTGAGTTTCTGACTTTTGATTTCTTCCATATCCACAATATCACGTAGCTAATGCTGGTGACCAGAATGGTGACTAAAATTGTAGATGCAAATTGGTGCTCCATGATAGGAAGGATTCAGGAAGAGATTTTGACAGGGCAATTGGGGGGGGGGGGGGGGGGGGGCGCGCTGTTGGGTTATGATTTCGTTCTGTTCTAAAGTATTTGCGCTCAGTAGCCTTCGAGTGTTATTTAAAGTCAATTTAGTGGCTAAACTCCATTTATTTGAATTGATTCCAATGAAAGTGGAAGGACGCAAAAGATTAAACTTTCAAGAGTACAGAAATGGACTGAATATCGTCAAGAATTAATGTCATTGGCTGCGACATGCTAGCGTGGTTACATCTCCCTCTTTCGTCAACAGTGGACACTACGGTGAAGATAATGTTTTACGATTACGAAATCTCAAAACTTAAATTCCAGCCACTCAAAACAATACCGTGAAGACAGCTTTTTTTTTTTTAAGATAAAAAAATAGTAGCAATTAACAAATTCTTGATGGAAAAGACTCGTGAAAATAATACCGTGAAGACAATGTGTTGGGAATACAAGGCAGGATTTTACTTAAAAATAACGAGGAAAACACAAATTTGTTTATTACCGAATAATTAGGCGGCTGAGGCATGATTATGTCGCTTTCTTAAGATGATAAATGCCTATCGCATGTAAATTTGGCGAAGCGATTCAAAATATGTTGGAGCACATTGTCTTTAAAATACATTAAGCCCAGCCACTTTGCCGTGTCTTATAAGCCTGCACTCCTTATAAGATGTGAAGCTCAACATAAAAATTTAGCACCGCTCTTATTCGAATGAGAAATAAGAAAGTGACGATTTTATGACTAAATAAAATGGGAGAGGATGTTGGAATATGTAATGAGAGCTAGTAAATGTTGTTGTGAATACTATTGCACAAAACTTGTTGTATATATAGGCTTGGAAGAGCTGCTAGACACTTAAAAATTTCGTAAGTTACAAGGCCATTTATAGACCAAACGGTATAAAAAAAATTAAATTGCTTTCAATTACAACGGTAGGCAAAGGGTGCACAAAATTTAAGTAATACAAACAGCTTGCTACCTTGACAAGGAAGATGAGATATTATGAGGAATGTTAAACGTGTGACCATGACAAAGAAATATGCAGACAAAGAAGATGAGCTGTTATGTGAAACGTGTATAAAAAACAATTAACATGGCAACGTGTATAATAAACAATGAACGTTTTTAGCTGCCAGGATTGTAATAGATACATTATATACTATAGAAATCCATAACTCATGCATGACGGTTAGACCTCATGCATGCAGCTAAGCAAAACAAAACATTTTTCATTTCTTTTTATATAAAAATACTCCAAAAATACCCCATATATATATTTTAATTAAAAAAAAGTCAATTATTCGGATAAGGAAACTAATATAGTATGTGTAATAAGGATGCTACAAGCTTGAACCCTTAGTGTTTCAACAATATTGCTCTTAAGCCAATAACAACGTCTTGAACTAATGCTTTAACGTGGGAGACAAATATTGTATCACACACATTACACATCCATGTACTCTGCCACGATCTTCACAGCCAGCACATTTCAGCCGTTTTTTTTTAAGATGTGTATATTATTTAAACGTCAAAGCCTGGCGGGAGTAGTACAAAAACTACATAATATTTTACTACGGCAAAAAGCCATAAATAGGATAAAGCGCAGTATAAGAAAAACAAAAGCAAAGAAAACCTTAGAATAGCCATCCGAATGAGCTCAAAGCTAAACATTCCTCTACAAAACAAAAACGAAAATAACTCAAAGACATAGTGGGAGAAGACACAAGAGCAAGCCATAGAAAAAGGTGGAGTCAAAGCCAGGCAACAAATTCACTGGATCTTTGCACTCCTTGTTTAGCCATGCAGTCTGCCATGCAATTACTTTCACAAAAAATATGGGAGAAGGTGATTGAACCAAAATATGCTTTCAGCCTATTAACAGAGGAGAACAGATTATGATGCTTCTAGGGACGGCTGTGAGGCTTATTCATCTAGCTAATAGCATTGACAGAGTCAGATTCTATGATGAGGTGTTGATGGTGGAAGAGACAATTAGATGTTGAAAGTTCAATGGCTTTGACAATAGCCCTTAACTCAGCAATATTAGAGTCTAAAATACCAACTGGAACAGAGAACATACCGAGAAGATGTCCATGATGATTTCACAGTACACCACCTATTCCAGAGGGGCCTGGCTTACCAAGAGACGAGCCATCAACGTTCCATTTGAGGCTATTAATCATAGGAGGAGACCACATATTATTAATCCTGAAAGAGTGGGCATTGGACCACCGTAGTAAGCCATCTGCCGATCTGAAGGGGAGTATGGGAAATCAGAATGGATAGCTTTTAGCCATAGACATAGACGGGTGATAATAAGAAAGAATATTGAATCATAGTCAGGTGTCTGCTGTTGGAAGATCAGATCATTTTGAAGTAGCCAAAGAGACCATGCCACTAAGAAGAACAACATCAGCCACACCTTCCTCTGAAAATGACCATGCACCATGGAAGTCCATTGAGACCACAAATATGAGAAGCTCTTTGGGCAACACCAAAATAAACCCCACCACTTAATGATTTTGGACCAAATGAGTCAATGCTTATGGCAGTGTAGCAGGATATGGTCCACCGATTCTGCCTCCACTAGGCAGATTGGGCAATTTGATTCTGAGCTACCCAATATACCTCTTCGAACTAGCATACATCGGGTGTTGATTCTGTTAATGATAGCCATCCAGCAAAAGATCTCTACCTTAGGAGGGACAATACCTTTCCAAATTCCAGCAAACGAGAAGGCATTGTTTGTGGAAGGCTTTGAGCTTAACAATCCATAGAGAGATTTAACTGAAAATCTTCCTGAATTATTGTCCTTCCATATTAGTCTATCCTCTCCATCTTTGTCCATGAGTACAGTCGATAGGATTGTATAAAGCTGATCGAGCAAGCCAATGTTGCGCCCCCGTAGTGAACGTATCCAGGAAAAAACCCAAATCCACTCATACCCTTCCCACATTCCCATCTTAGCAATGTTAGCTGCTTTGTCATTGGATAATTGGAAAAGAGTAGGGAAGTGCTCTGCTAAACAGTGGTTATTAAGCCAGCAGTCAAGCCAAAACTTAGTCTTCTTGCCATTTACGATAAGAACCAGAGATTGCTCATTCACAATATCCTGCAGCTTATTATTTCTCACACAATGATTGACAATCCGGGACCATGTAGTTGCAGCTCCTGGAATAGGAGCTTGCAGCAGCAGTTTAGAGCAATTGGTGTTGTGGATGCTTTTGATCACATCCTTCCACAAGCTTGATTCCTCCGACCCAAACCTCCATAACCATTTAAAGAGCAGAGCTGTGTTTTTATCCCTTAAGGGACCAATCCCAAGACCACCCGCTTGTTTTGGAAGAGTAACAGTGGCCTAACTGACATTGCATATTTTGTGTCTTTCCTCATTTCCAGACCAGAGGAAGGATCGAAGTTTCTGATCAATTATGGAGGCAACCGAAGCAGGCATGGGGAACATAGATAGGTAGTAGATGGGGAGATTGTTGAGCACAGATTTAATCAAGCACAAACGGCCCCCAATTGATAAGAACCTGCATTTCCACGAAGCCAACCGGAAACTGATATTGCGTAAAATAGGATTCCACATTGTAGCTCTGCCCAGGTTTCCACCGATGGGGAGTCCAAGATATATGAGAGGCAACTGATCCTGCTTGCATCTGAGAAGCTGAGCCGTGAAGTTACATGTATGAGCTGCTACACCTACACCCACACCCACAATGCTGCTTTTATAAAAATTGACCTTCAATCCCGAGACAAGTTCAAAGCATAATAGGATACGTTTAATGTTCTGCATGCTATGTAAAGAGTCTGAACTGAATATAAGGGTGTCGTCCGCAAACTGTAGATATGACAAGCCTTGTATTGCCAATGTCTATACCTGAAGTCAAACCCAAATCACAGCCACGCTGTAACATACAACTCAACCCCTGGACTGCAATGTTGAAGAGAAATGGGGAGAGAGGGTCTCCTTGGCGAAGGCCTTTAGCTAAGCAGAATTCCTCGGTGGGAGACCCATTAACAAGCACAGACATTTTTGCCATTGATATGCATTGCATAATCCACCCTCGCCATCTATTACCAAAGCCCATACTAGCCATGATTTCATTAATATATTCCCATAACACCGAATCGAAGGCTTTATGAAAATCTAATTTGAAGAGATAAGCTTTACCCTTTTTCTTCTTAATGAAAGAAAGGACCTCATTTGCAATCAAGACGCTGTCTAAAATTTGCCTCCCTTTGATGAAAGCATTTTGATGATGAGAGATGACCTCTGGCATAACATGTTTCAACCTGGTTGCTAGAATCTTTGAGATGATCTTGTATAGGCTGCCAACCAAACTAATAGGTCTGAAATCTGATAGCTTGTTAGCACCTTTAATCTTCGGAATAAGAGTAACAAAGGTGCTATTGATACTAGCAGGAAGGAGATTAGTCCGATAGAATTCATCAACCATCTAGATAATGTCCTCACCTATAATGTTCCATGCTTTCTTGATGAAAAGGAAGTTAATACCATCAGGACCTGGAGCTTTATTTCCATCACAATCCCACACAGCTGTTTTAATCTCATCTGCAGAAAAAGGCAATTCAAGAGCAGCCGAGGATGAAGGCTTCAGCCTTGAGAATTCCAGGTTTGAACATGAAGCTCTAGGTCTGTTCTGGTGGGAGTATAGGTTGCGAAAAAAGTTAAAGACAGCTAGCTTCACATCAATTGGTTTAGATAGGATCTGACCATCAACCTCCAGGCATGCAAGCTGATTCTTTTTATGTCTTGTTGTTGCAGCTAAATGAAAGAATCGAGTATTTTTATCTCCAAGCTTACACCACTGAATTCTTGACTTCTGATGCCAGGCAGACTCTTGAGCTTTATACAGGATTTTGAGCCGGGAGGCAATGGAATTACTTCTAATCAGTTCATCAGCACTCAAGACCCTGCACTCATTTTTACGATCCATTGAGTCAGCTTCAAGTTCCAGTTCTGCAATTCTGTTATTCATGCTTCCCACATTAGCTTTACTCCATTGCCGACATCTCTCTTTCAACATCTTTAAAGCTGGGACCATTTTCCTTGTGCCAGATTTTGAAACCATGATTGAACTCCAAAAGCTCTGAATCATATTCCTGAAATCAGACACAAGCCACCAGCAATTCATGAAGCGAAAAGGTTTCAGGCCCCAATTTGTAGAGTCTAGTAACAGATGCAGAGGCCTATGATCAGATGAATATTTTGAGAGACCGAATAAGGTAGATGATGGGAAAGTCTGCAACCAATCCCCCGATACAAATATTCTATCAATACGGCTCGCCGCATTACCTCGAGACCATGTAAATTTTCTCCCATTTAAGGGGAGCTCCATAAGATTACAACCATCAATGCAATTTTTAAATCTTGTCATGGAAGATGTTATTTGTGAGCCGCCTTTACTATCTGACGGGAATAAGGTTTCGTTAAAATCACCTGCAAGACACCATGGCTTGCTAACACTATCCTTGAATGTAACAAGATAAGTCCACAACTCATTCTTCAGGTTCCCACCATTCAGAGCATATACAAAAGAGACTAGGCAATCTAGATTGGACTGAGTGAAGGTGCCTTCAATATGCAAAATACGGCCATTCATAGCAACAGAACAGCTAGAGACACAAAAAAGATCCGGATTCCATATACATAATATTCCCCCCGAAAGGCCTAATGAGGGAACTGCATACCAAGCCCTAGGATGACGACCCCATATAGCAGTAATAGTGAAATCATTCAAAGTTTCCAATTTTGTTTCCAAAATACCCAAGATATGAAGATCAAATTTTCTACCAAGATTCCTCAAACATCTCTTTTTTTCTCTCCCTCCTAAGCCACATACATTCCATACAATTATACTACCCATAGAAATGATTACAGAGACCATACCTTCAGACTATTTACGGAAGCAAATCACGGCTTCTTCCTTAGGATCCACTCTTCCTGCTCTCGGTCTAGGAATCCCTGTAGTGTCTGAGTCATGAGTGTGCTATCGTCATGCCCTTGGAGAATAGCTTGTCCAACTTCCCAGCAAGCAGTGGCTTCTGCCCTTTTATCAAAATGTGCAGGCTCATTTGCTTCATCACCAGCATTGTTGTCGGGTCTATAACTTGAACTACTTGCCTCATCCTCACCAATCAATTCCTTACCAGCTTTGATAATAGCATTTCTGTTCTTTATCCCATTATCAAAAATTGAGTATTCAACAATTACGGTCTCTGATTGCTTACCACTTTGTTTTCCCATTTGACGTGATTTCCTCCTCCTAAGAGAGTGTGATCTGCGTGTGAGCTTCGTTGCTTTTTTTCTGTGAGATTTCTTGTTTCCTACTTCCAGAGCACTAAGCTCATATGGATCAGCAATAGGAGTGATGAAGGTTGTAAAAGATGGCCCAATGCCCGTTGATTTCTGCTTTTTCTTATGGCCCATCTGCTGTTGGAGTCCACTGTCATAATTTATATGTTGATTCAGCCCATCCTTAGCAGTAAAGCAAGAAATTTTTTGCGTAGCCACCCCTCTGCATGCAACTGAATCCACCTCGACATATACGTAAGGTACCAAGGCTAACTGGTTATCGCCTTCATGCGTACTCTCATCAGATAAAGCCGCATGTTTGCAGATTTCAATAATTTCTGGGTAGAGGTACCACGGTGAAACTTCAGACGTGGTGAGTGTGCTAGCAAGCTGAGTTTGGGTGCCCAACAAACCAGTGAAATCGGATTCAAATTCGGGTCTTTGTTTTGTCTCTTCGTGAGTCGTTGCTGCTCTATTAGTTTCCTCAAAAAAATCATCTTCATCGTCATTAGATAGCACAAATGTTGAGCACAATGATACATCCATGGAGTGTTTGACTGTTGTGAGAGAGGGGATAAACTCACCTTTGATTTCTTTCAAACTGACCTCAACCTGCACTCCATCAAGCTGGAGCAACACTTGATCATGTAAAGGTTCCAGCTTTGTGGTTCGAATAAGAACCCTAATACCTGATATGGACCCCTAACTAACACAGGAAGTGTCGTATCCTACAATATTTCCCCAGTTCTGAAGCAAAATATTGATACAGTTTCTGTTCCACCCTTCCATTGGCAAACCAAATATGGAGATCCAAGCAAATCTGTCATATGCTCTAGTCCTTGTTTCCCACTGTCTGAGATTGCTGAATAGAGAATGCAGCACAAATACTTTATTCCTTTGTTCTTGCACTGAGGCTAACTGATCCACATAGGTAATAATCACCTGGCTAGCTCCTAAAAAACGAAAGCTCACAGCTTTGACACTTGATTTTAAAACCGTTGCCTCCAGTGTTGCTACATCCACATTTGGCAAGATATTTCCCACTAAGCTCCTATGCAACCATTCCTTATCCTCATCCGTGGAGTTGTACTGTATTATTCTCCTCGTCTTTGTGACCATCTGTTGTGGTTTGGATGTGAGTACCTCAGCATAGGATCTGTTATTTCTTAACATAAGTTGGGGTTTATGATGTGATGCAGGTTTGGGTAAGGGTTTATGAGGTGGTGTTGGCAGGGGAGGTTTAGAGAATTGAAGGTTAGCTGGGTTCACTCTCAACTTATAGGAATCAAACCAAACGTTACTGGCTTGGTTACAAAGATCAGACACAGGCAGGGGTAATAGTATTTCCACAAAACCAAAACGTCGGCCAAGAACTATTTTTCGTTTGGACAAAAACAGTTTGACAACCCGACCAAACTTCCCGAAAGTCTCTTTCAGGTCTTGATATTCCACCCACGAGGGGAATCTCTCAAAGAACAGCTTAAGTTGGTCTGTACCAGCAGGGGAATTGACAAAAGATGTCGGGGTAAAAGTTTTTGTGGGGGGTTCAGATGGAAGGACAGGGGAGGCTGTCTGGGTTGAAGGAAAAGTGACAGGATAATCTGTTGGATTTAGGAAAGGAGGTGTTATTTCAAGTGGTGGAGGTAGGGTCTGATTGTGGAGGTGTAAGATTGATGGTGTGATGATGGGAGGCTGGTTTTTGGTGGAAGGTGCAGAGGGTGCAGAGGGTGTCATTTTGGGAGAATTAGATCATTTCTAGTAAATCAACTTTTACTCTGCACACAGATCTCTCAATCGATGTTGATGAGGTAGATCCGGGGGTGAAGGTTGAAGGTAGATCTGTAGAGCTGTTGAAGGTTGAAGGCTCATTTGAGGCTTGAGAGAAGGGGAATCAACAGAGGATCATCTTCTGCAGGATCCGGTAATGCATATTGAACCTAAATCTCCGTCTGGATCTCCGTCTGTGATGAGATCTCCACTCCCTTATCACTTTCTTAAAGATGTCGACACTAGTACCACGTAAAGATCTCCATCTGGATCTCCACTTAAAGATCTCCGTCTGGATCGAGGTATGTCTTCATATCAGCAACTTCTTTGATTGCAGAAGATTGAGGTATTCACGATGAGCTAACACTCACCTCTCTATGTGGATCTTGCAGGCTTGGGGACGACCGTGGATTACGGAAGTCTATGCAAACCAAAATCAAAGTGACAGAATAGAATTCCGACCACAACTAGTACTATTTCTCCGGCAGAGCTGCACTTGACTCTTTAACAGTGAGGAGGATATACTACAGCTTAGAGATCGGAATTGACTCTTTGCAGGATTTTGTGGAACACTTGGAGTGTAAGAAACAAACTGATTTTTAAGACATCATGCCAGTTTGGAATACAATGTTTGAACATATTCTTCATCGTTTGTCTCTCTGGTTGTTAAAGGCCATGGATGGAAATTTGATATCTTGAAATAATCTTAAACGCACATTTCAGCCGTTTGCTTGATCTCGTTCATGAGTTTTTTAGAAATTAAATTAGCCTGATTGTAAAAGAAAGCGACCCCATTTTCAAGCGCATACAGGAGGGTCTCTCAAGGATGCTCTCATGACTATAATATCCCATTCAACAAGAACTATACACCACTTTAAAAATTAATTTTAAGTGAAAAACTTAACCTTTATTCTGTCACAGGATACATGTACATGGGAATCAACTACTCTTTATGATTCGTTCTTTCATTTGAACCTAGATCTCCAATCATCGAAATAGAACATCCTCATAAACAGTTTATATTTCTTTGGGCTTTAAGCACGTTCCCCCTTGATGTTATCCAGATCTTTTCTTTAGCCAATGCTTTTGCAAAAAGATTAGCTATATTATCTTTTGCTCTGACATAATCAACATTTATGGTACTATTAAGGAAAGAGTCCAGTTTATATGTAAATACATTATAGGGATAGTTATCATGTATAATACACTCCTTGTATACAACCCTAAAGGTATAAATACAAAGGGATGGTTGGTTTATCAATCATTCATCACAATTATACAAAAGACTATCTCTCTATTCTTAACTTGGTATTAGAGTAAAACAATCATCTAGCAGCCTTCTTTCCCAGTAGCCTTCTTTAAAAACTTTTTCCTTACATCCGGTTCTCTTCTTCCATTCTTTCCCAGCAGTCTTCTTTAAAGACTCCTTCCTTATATCCGGTTCTCTTCTTCCAGCAAATATCAAGAACGTCATCTGCAACTTTCTTCCCTTCTTAAATATCAAGAACAAACTTCTTTCCCTTATGGACAATCAAGAACTTCATTATTCTGCTGCATCTGCACCCCAATCTTCTTTCTCCATTATGGCGCCGAAAGCCACCTATGGTGTGCCCCCTGCTCCTGCCATCATATCTCTCCCTAACACACAACGGGTAATGTCTTTAAAACTCTCCAATACAAACTTTCTATATTGGAGGATGTAGATGAAGTCATTCCTCTTGGGCCAAGGCGTATACTCGTTTGTTGATGGCACATCAACATGTCCTCCTTCTTATCTGGAATCTGTTGTGGTATCTTCATCCTCTTTCAATCCTGCATACTTGACATGGAAGCAACAAGATCACTTAATCATGAGTGCCCTCTTATCCTCTCTCTCGATGGAAGTTTTGCATTTAGTTGTGGATTGTAACACCTCCCATGATATCTGGAGAACGCTGGAAACAACTCTTGCGTCTCCTTTAAATTCTAGGATCATGCAACTTCTTTAGTTCCTAGGATTATTGGGCAGCATTATAGGTCTTGTATCATGCAACTTCACGGTTCCTTCCAAGAGTTACGACAGCATGATGATTCTGTCAGTACCTACTTGCAGAAGGCAAAAGCATTTTTTGATGAACTTGTTGCGGCTGGCAGACCAATCTCCTTGGCAGAATTCAACCTATATGTGTTTCGGGGGTTACGTAGTGAATTTAAAGATCTTGTCACCAGCTTGTCCACCAAGGCTGATCCCATCTCCAACACTGATCTCTATAGCAGTCTACTTACACATGAATTTCTCCACAAAACTGCTTTCCAACCAACCATAACAGCACCTCTGTTACCAACCCCAACGCAGCAACCAGCTGCTTTCTTTGTGCAGAATCACTATGGCTTTAATAATGCTAGACGAGGCCGTTTTCATGGGGGCTGGAGAAATAATACTAATCCCAACAACGCTTATCATGGAAATAATGAAAACAGTAGCTATACTTCAGGTCAACAATTTGGGCAACAGGGACATCGATTCTCCTCAGGACAGTTTTCTGGATCTCCCTTTCGGCTATTAGGACAATTTGGACGGCAAGATAATCATTTTGGTGGGTATAATCGCAGTGTAAAATGTAAGTTGTGTTATGAATATGGGCATACTGTCCAATAGTGCTCTCAGTTGGTTAATTATCTTCTCTAAGCCAATGCCAATCTTGCATTCAATAATGCTCCTGCAACATCACCTATCACATGGTTTCCTGATACGGGAGCAAATCATCATGTAACGCCAGATACTGCTACTGTGACGAGTTTAGAACCTTACTTTGGTAATGATCATCTGCATGTTAGTGATGGTAAGGGCCTTGTTATTTCCAATATTGCTCATTCTAAAATTCATTCCCCAAAACGGACCTTTACTTTATCCAATATTTTACATGTTCCTGCCATTAAAAAACCTCTGCTATCTGTTCAAAATTTTTTCCTTGAGAATAACGTGTTTTTTGAATTTCATTCCTATCTATTTTATGTTAAGGACCTCATGACAAAGGAAGTGCTTTTTTCCGGTCAGAGTAGAGATGGTCTATATGTTTTGTCTGAGTCGTCTGTCATGTCATTGCCTCAGGCTTTCTCATCTACATGTCTCTCTACTTCCGCTAATATCTGGCATCGTCGACTTAGGCATCCAAGCCACACGCATTTTGCATTTGTTGGTGAAAAATAAAAAAGTGTCCTGTACGTCAAAAAATTTTAATTTTAATTGTCCTGCATGTCCTCTGGGCAAGTCGTGTCGTCTGACTCTAAAAACTACGGGTCATCAAACTCTAGCTCCTCTTGATTTAATTTTTTGTGATGTCTGGGGTCCCTCTCCTATGTTGTCATCAGACGGTTTTTGGTATTTTGTTATTTTTATGGATGCTCATACAAAGTTTATCTGGTTTTATCCGATGGTTGCTAAGTTTGATATTTTTAATATTTTTCATCAATTTCAGGCACTTGTTGAGCGCCAATTTGCTTTAAAAATAAAATTTGTTCAAACAAATTGGGGTGGTGAATACTGAAAACTCAATACATATTTTAAAACAATTGGTATTCATCACCATGTGATTTGCCCGCACACCCATGAACAAAATGGCATGGATGAACGTCGTCATAGACATATTGTCGAAACTGGACTTACCCTTTTTGGGCAACGTCACGCTCCCCTTAAATATTGAAGTTATGCTTTTGAAAGTTCTGTTTACTTGATTAATCGCATGCCAACTCCGGTTCTTAATTATAAGAGTCCTTTCGAATGTCTTTTAAAATCATCTCTTGATTATGTTTTTCTTCGAACATTTGGGTGTCTTTGTTTTCCATTCCTCTGTCCATACAATACTCATAAGTTAGATTTCCATTCATCTACTTGTGTTTTTCTAGGATATAGTAACTCTCATTAAGGTTATCAATGTCTTGACTTGTCATCCAAACGTATTTATCTTGCTCGTCATGTCCGGTTTCATGAATGTGTTTTTCCTCTAGGTAAATCTGAATAGATTGTAGTCCCACCTACAAATTCTACTACCACCATTATACTGGTTACTTTATATCATCCAAAGCCACCATCTCTAACCCTTCCACCATTACCCCCCACACCACCTACATCTCATTTGGCTCCCTTACCATTATCTGCATGTTATTATCATGATCAGGTTGTAGATACAGGTTAAGATTCGCCACCCTCGCATGCAGTACAGGTTTAGCTTGCTCCTGCCAGCTCCCCTGCTGGTTCCCCTGTTCTAGCAGTGACTCCAGTAGATTCTACAACTGTTTCTACCCCACGACCTGCATATATATTGAGCTCCTCATCAGGTTCTTCCTCTGATTCCTCTTATGGAATTAATCTATGTGTTGATTTGTCCAAATTCCAGCTTCAGCAGATACCGGCCAGTGTTGATAACAACTTCTCTCAGCCGGCCCGCCTCCATCCTATGGTGCTTCGACCACATCCACCCAAGGATGCTAACTTCAGTGTTGCAACTTCCTCCTGGGTTGCAACATTACCTCAACAGGAGCCACTGTCTTTTAAGGATGCCAACAGGTATTTGGTTTGGCATAATGCCATGCAGGAGGAAATTCGGGCACTTCACTCTAATCACACTTGGTCATTGGTGCCCTCTCATCCGTCTATGAATGAAATTGGTAGTAGGTGGGTGTACAAGATTAAACACCATGCCGATGGTCAGATTGACCGATATAAAGCACAGTTGGTTGCCCGCGGCTTCTCTCAGCAAGAGGGGATTGATTATTTGAAGACGTTTAGCTCGATGGTTAAGCCTACAACGGTACATCTTATGCTCACTATTGTTGTGTCGTATGGTTGGAATATTCACCAGTTGGATGTTCATAATGCTTTCTTGAATGGCATTCTTTAAGAGGAGGTATACATGGCACAACCACCCGGGGTTTGCTAATTCTGCTAAATCATCTCATGTGTGTTGTCTTCATAAATCTTTGTATGGCTTGAAACAAGCACCTCGAGCTTGGTACAACAGGTTGAGTGAGCTCCTCTTTTCCATTGGATTTCAGGCATCCAAGGTTGACACTTCTCTGTTTATTCTCTCTTTTAATGGTGCCATGATTTATCTACTTGTGTATGTGGATGATATTTTACTGACCGGGAATAACTCAGCCTTGCTTTATAGATTGATTACTTTACTGCAAACAGAATTTAAGCTTCGGGATTTAGGCTATGTTCATTTCTTCTTAGGCATTGAAATTAAACCTACAACTATGGGTCTCTTATTAAGTCAACACAAGTATGCACTCGATATTATCCAACGAGCAGATATGGCTTCCTGCAAACCTGTTGATACTCCTCTGTCTACCTCCTCTAAACTAGGAATTGTGCCTAGTACTCTTCACTCTGATCCGACACGGTATCGACAGATTGTTAGAGCACTGCAATATCTTACTTTCACTAGACCTGATATTTGCTATGCAGTCAACAAAGTATGTCAATTTATGCATGTCCCTATTAATGATCACTGGGCTGTTGTTAAACGTATCCTAGGTTACCTATAGGCTACAGCAACCTGTGGTCTGCACATTACTCGAGACTCTCTTTACTCTTCATGGTTTCACAGATGCTGATTGGGTAGGTAGTATTGACGATCGAAAATCAACAGGTGGGTATCTTGTGTACCTTGGTTCTACACTTATCTCATAGAAATCTGGGAAACAATGCACTGTTGCTAGATCTTTTACAAAAGCAGAATACAAAGCCTTGGCTGATGGTACTGCTGAAATTTTATGGATTCGTTCTTTATTGGCAGAACTTTGGATTTCCACTTCACCCATGACCACATTATGGTGTGATAACTTAGGGGCTACTTTCTTATCTGCCAATCCGGTGTTCCACACTCGTACTAAACATGTTGAAGTTGATTATCATTTTGTCCGTGATCGCGTTGCTAAGATAGAAATTCAGGTACGGTTCATCTCTTCAAAGGATCAACTCGCGGATGTTCTTACCAAGCCTCTCCCTCTAGTCTCATTTGCTTATTTTAAACCAAGCTTCGGGTGGAATCTCCACCTTCAGCTTGACTGGGTGTATTAAGGAAAGAGTCCAGTTTATATGTAAATACATTATATGGATAGTTATCATGTGTAATACATTCCACCATTGTATTGTATACAACCCTAAAGGTATAAATACAAAAGGATGGTTGGTTTATCAATCATTCATCACAATTATACAAAAGACTATCTCTCTAATCTTAACTGGTACCATTACTTATATGAGATCTTACAACACTATGTTTTATTCTAATAGATTGGATTTTCTATTATAATATTTGTTGCACACATATCCAATAACAACATTGCTATCACAGTGTATTAAAACGTGTAGTAATAGCTTTTTCCATAGTGCACAGTTCCTTTCAAAAATCTCATCAAACAAGACATAGCATCCCAACGTTGAGCATTAGGCCTATTAGCAAATCTTGCTAGCACTCCCACAATGTAGGCATTATTAGGCCTTGCACAATCAGTAGCATATCTAAGGCTACCAATAATGCTAGCATGCTCCTTTTGGCATGCTCCTTTTGATAACAAATACTATTGTTATTTTTTGTAGGAAATAGATGTATATTAGGATCAAAAGGAGTTGCAACATGTTTCCAATAAAAAAAATTGATAATTTTTTAGAATTTGTTCAATGTACATCCATAGCTTAATGAGATTGATCATTAAAATGCCTTTCAAAGTTCTAGTAACTCATGCCAAGTATTATATTTGATTCACTCAAATCTTTCATGTCAAAATTATTTTTAAGCAATAATTTTATAGCGTTAATAATATTCATGTTGAAAGCAAAAATTAAAAAATCATCAACATACAAGCATATAATCACATGAGCATGGTCAATTGATTTATAATATATAAATTTCTCATTTTCATTTGCCTTATAACCATTAACAAGCAAACAAATATTAAATATTTCATGTCATTGTTTAGGTGCTCGTTTCAAACCATACAAGGATCTAAGCAATTTACATACCTTATTCTCATTACCTTAAATAATGAATCCCTCAGGTTGATCTATGTATATTTCTTCTTCCAAGTCACCATTTAGAAAAGTTATCTTGACATCCATTTGATGAATAAACAAATTTTGAATAGCAACAAGCAATCTAATAAATGTTACCTTGGTGACAGGAGAAAAAGTATCAAAGAAATCAATATATTTCTTTTTGCTTAAAACCTTTAGCAACAATTCTAGCTTTAAAATTATCAACATAACCATTAGGTTTCAAATTTCTTCTAAGCACCCATTTACAACCAATTGTTTTACGACTAGGAGGCATATCAACAAGTTTTCAAGTTCTATTAGATAAAAGAGAATCCATTTCATCATTAATGGCTTCTCTCCAAAAATCTATAGTAGGAGAAGATAAAACTTCTTCTAAAGATGTAGGATCACCTTGAACATTAAAAACAACATAATCAGGTTCAAAATCTTTTTCAAATCCAACTCTTTTACTTCTTCTAGGTTTAAAATCATTTCATTTCCAAATCTAGAAGGAGCTAGCTCAAAACTTGGTTGAAAATTTTATTGTAAACTTATACCCCCACTATTTTTTAATTTCAAAGTAAATTTGTCCTCATGAAAAATTGCATATAAAGTTTCAATCATAGTATTATTAACAAGATAAAAAAAATCTATAAGCTTTACTATTCAAATAATATCCCAAAAAGCACATGTGGAAGCTTTCTTACCAAGGTTTGATCTTTTAGGACAAGTAATTTTACAAAAGCTAAACAACCCCAAACTTTTAAAAAATCTAAATCAGGTTTAAAACCTTTCCATAATTCATAAGATGTTAAAAGAGTGCTTTTGTGTGGAACTCTATTCAAGACAAAATTTGCAAATAAAACAGCTTCACCTCAAAACATTTTGGCATAGAAAAACTAATAAGCACGCAATTAACCAAATCAACCAAAGTTCTATTTTTCTTTCACAATATCATTAGATGAAGGAGAATATGGAGCAAGTTGAGAATAATTAGGACGCTTAACCTAATGGTTAGCCAACCCTTTATATATATATATGTAGGGCAATATATAATAGTAATGGTGGAGGATCAACCCGAAGCTTGAAACGAGAAGCAGTAAACGAAGAAGTAGGAAGTGGCTTAGTGAAGACATCGGCAAGTTGATCCTGAGAGGAAATAAAACGAATATGAATCTCCTTCTTTGCAACTCTATCTCGAACAAAATGATAATCGACCTCAACATGTTTTGTGCGAGCATGAAAAACAGGATTCGTAGACAAATAAGTGGCACCAAGGTTGTCACACCAGATAATAGGAGCAGAAGCAGATGGGATCTAGAGATCTGTTAATAAGTACTGAAACCAAATAACCTCAGTAGTGCCATCGGCTAAGGCTTTGTACTCAGCTTCAGTAGCAGAGCGATCAGTTGTGCGTTGCTTACCGGATTTCCATGAAATCGGTGTCTGACCA
Source organism: Populus nigra (assembly GCF_951802175.1). Taxonomy (NCBI): domain Eukaryota; kingdom Viridiplantae; phylum Streptophyta; class Magnoliopsida; order Malpighiales; family Salicaceae; genus Populus; species Populus nigra. The sequence continues at coordinate 1,210,665 of NC_084853.1, forward strand.
AAAAACATAAGGTAACCACCTGTAGATTTTTTGTCCTCAACACTGGTTGCCCAATCTGCATCTGTAAAACCATGTAAGGTAAAAGAAGAACTGTGAGTAATATGTAAGCCATGTGATGTCGTACCCTGAAGATAACGCAAGATGCGTTGCACGACAGCCCAATGAGAATCTATAGGAGCATGCATAAACTGACAGACTCTGTTAACAGCAAAGCCAATATCCGGGCGCGTAAAAGTGAGATATTAAAGACCACCTATAATTTGACGAAAGCGGGTAGCATCAGAAAACAATGGATCAGGCAGAATGGTAGCTTTGGATGTAGAGATAGGAATATTAACAGGTTTGCAAGATAACATACCAGTCCGAGTGAGGATGTCAAGTATATATTTATGTTGGCGAAGCATAAGATCCATACTAGTAGATTGAACCTCAATACTCAAAAAATAGTGAATAGAACCCAAGTCGCGAACCTTAAATTTTGAGCTCAGTTGCTGAATGAGGCGTGACCTTTGGATGGATTATATTGCTCCTTCTCTTTTATAGGATAATAGTGAAGAATGAAGTAATTGTGAAAGTTTAACCAGTCCTACTTTTTCATATGATGTCAAACCCCCTACTTATCCCCACTTATACTTTCCACACAAACCTCCAATTTTTCCTACTTGTTTTTGTGTTAGAACTGTTAGGAAAGATCTTTTGATGCCTTTACCACCCAAGAAAAGAAGATGAGTTGAAGATGCTAAAGTGTGTGAATGTGAGGAGGAAGATGTCGATGAATGTGTGGAGGAGGATGAGCTTTCCGAACCAAGTTATGAGGAGTAGCATGAGTAGAATGATGTGTAAACACTTTAAAAAAAGAGTTAAGCTAAAAACAGCTCCACTATCGCTACTAATTTCTGGATCGGCAGCAGCACAATCTTGCTGTCAATTTTTGGATTAACGACGGCACAGTTTTGCTGTTGATTTCTGGATTGGCAGTGGTATAGTACTTGGCTGCTGATTTTTAAATCGGCTACGACATAGTCTTTACTCCCAATTTCTGAATCGGCAGTAATGTAGCCTTTGGCTACCGATTTCTAAATCGGCAGCGATATAATTTTTAGCTACTGATTTCTGAATCGGCAGCAACACAGTTTTACTGTTGATTTTTGAATCGGCAGCGACGCTGTAAAACCCAATAAAATTCATGTTGGACCAGGCTATTGTAGGTGAGAATAATAGAGGACATGACCAGCCTTAGATTAACCCAAAAAAGGGATGGGAACAACCTTATCCAGCCCTCCAAACACCCATTTACATTTAAGACAGGTATAAATGCAGCAAGGAGAGAGAAAGGGCACTTTTTCCAAAACGGGCTGCATGCTCTTGCCTTCTTCCTTTCCCCAAGATCCAGTTGTAACTCTATTGGGAACATTCCTCTCTCCCAAAGAGAAGACTAAAACTGACCAGCTGCATACAGATCTCCTAGGGTGCAGCGTGAGAAAAGAGCTAGAGGGGAGGAGAAGTGACCGAAAACATGGTGGAAGCTAGAGCCTAGACCTTCCTCTAGAACTGGAAGAAGCGATAACTGTAGCACACACATCCCTCCTCCAAGCAGAAAACCAAACCCAAGCAGCCTGTATGCAACTTTCCCTAAGCATTGAGAGAGAAGTGAGTAAGGAGAAGTAGACAAAAAAAAAAGGAGAGAGGAGCCTAAAGGCCGACTGTATAGCAAGAGAAGGAAGGAAATGGATAGTTTTGGTTACACAAACTGAAGGGGAGGGCTGACTGTGGAAAGAGTTAAAATGAATGCACAATAAAGTGCTAGAAAACATGGATTGTGATTATATGAAACCTGGAGTCAAATCTGGAACAATGTTGTTATTATAACATAAAAAATCCTACTTATGTTTGATTAAATGGCATGATAATATGTTAGGATGATGTTATATATAGAATTAGTTTCATTGTTGATTTGTGTTACTTGTAGCGGACTAGTTTCGCTGCCGAATTATATTGTCTTCAGTTAATCAGTTTCGCTGTTGAATTGAGTTCTATATGGCAAATTAGTTTCGTTCCTGAATTGTGTGGTTTGCAGTGAATTAGTTTCGCTGCTAATTTGTGTTCTATAGCGAAGGAATTTTCTTTTTCAAATTGTGTTGTCTGCAGCGAATTAGTTTCGTTGTCGAATTGTGTTATCTGCAGCGAAGGAATTTTTTTCACTGTTGAATTGTGTGGTTTGCAGCGAATTAGTTTTGCTGCAGATTTGTATGATCTACAACGAAGGAATTTTTTATGCCGAATTGTGTTGTCTTCCGCGAATTAGTTTCGCTGCTAAATCATGTGGTCTGTAGCGAATTCGTTTCACTATCAATTTATGTTATCTGCAGGGAAGGAATTTTTTTCATTGTCGAATTGTGTGGTCTGCAGCGAATTAGTTTCGCTGTCGATTTTTGTTATCTACAGCAAAGGAATTTTCATTTCCGAATTGTGTTGTCTACAACGAATTTGTTTTGCTACTGAATTGTGTGGTTTGCAGTGAATTAGTTTTGCTGCTGATTTGTGTTATCTCCGCAGCGAAGGAATTTTCATTGCCGAATTGTGTTGTCTACAGCGAAGTGGTTTCACTATTGAATTGTGTGGTCTACAACAACTTTGTTTTCGCTGTTGAAAGGTGGTGTCTGCAGCGAATCAAGTTTCGTTGTTGAATGGTGTTGCCTACAACAAATCAAGTTTTGATGTCGAATTGTGTTGTTTACTGTGAATTAGCGTTCGTTGCTGAAATTGTGTGGTCTGGATCGAATTAGTTTCATTGTTGTTTGTATTATCTGCAGCGAAGGAATTTTTTTTGCTGCCGAATTGTGTGGTATGCAGCGAATTAGTTTCTCTACCGAATTGTGTGGTCTGCAGCGAATTAGTTTTGCTACTGATTTGTGTTATCTTCGTAGCGAAGGAATTTTCAGTATCGAATTGTGCTGTCTGCAATGAAATAGTTTTGCTGCCGAAATGTGTGGTATGCAGCTAATTAGTTTTCACTATCGAAAGGTGGTGTCTACAGCGAATCAGGTTTCGCTGCCAAATGGTGCTGCCTATAACAAATTAGTTTTTTATGCTGAGTTGTGTTATCTATAGCAAATTAGCATTCGTTGCTGAAACTATGTGGTCTGCAGTTAATTAGTTTCGCTACCGATTTGTGTTATGTGTAGGGGTGTTCGAAAAAACCGAAAAACCGATTAAATCGAGAAAACTAGAAAAAAAAATAACCGAAAAAACTGAACCCTGAAAAAAAACTGATTAAACCAATTAAAATTTTGAAAAAACCAACCGGTTCGATTCAGTTTAGGTTTTTATGCCTGGAACTAAAAAAACCGAACCGAACCAAACCCGAACCGAAAAAAGCCAGATAAAAAACCGAGCCAAACCAAAAAAATCGAGCCAAACTGAGCCGAAACCGAGCCAAACAGAAAAAACTGAGCCAAACCAGTTTGGACTAGTTTTTGCTCTAAAAAACTAAACCGATATCGGTCGGTTTGAACCGGTTTCGATTCGGTTGTGGTTTTTTTTTAAAATTCAGCTTCGTTACTTTTTTTTATAAAAACCGAACCAAACTGAAAAATGAACACCCCTAATTATGTGCAGCGAAGGAATTTGTTTCGCTGCTGAATTGTGTGGTCTACAGCGAAGGAATTTTCGCTGCCGAATTGTGTTGTCTGTAGCGAATTTGTTTCACTATGGAATTATGTGGTTTGCAGCAAATTAGTTTGGCTGTTGATTTGTGTTATCTACAGCGAAGGAATTTTCGCTGTCGAATCGTGTTGTCTACAGTGAATTTGTTTTCACTGTCAATTTGTGTTGTCTGCATTGAATTAGTTTTCGCTGCTGAAAGGTGGTTTTTGCAGCGAATTAGGTTTCACTGTCGAATGGTGTTGCCTACAATGAATCAATTTTTGTTGCCGAATTACAGTCTGCAGTGAATTAGCATTCGCTGTTGAAATTATATGGTCTGTAGTGAATTAGAATTCGCTGCAAAAATAGTGTTGTCCGAAGCGAATCAACATTCGTTGCTGAAATGATGTTGCTTACAGCTAATCAATTTTCGCTGCCTAATGGTGGTGTTTGCAGCGAACTAGGTTTTTCTGCCGAATTGTGTGGCCTGTAGTGAACTGTATGGCCTGCAGCAAACCAGTTTTCGATGCTGAATTATATGGCCTGTAGGAACCAGTTTTCAATGTTAAATTGTGTGGCCTGCAACGAACTATGTGGCTTGCAACAAACTAGCTTTCGCTACCGAATTGTGTGGCCTACAGCGAACCAGTTTTCGATGCCGAATTATGTGGCCTCTAGGAACCAGTTTTCGATGTTGAATTGTGTGGCCTGGAGCGAATTAGTTGTCTTACCGAGTTATGTTGCCTACAGCGAACCTGTTTTGCAGTCGAATTGTGTTGTATGCAGCGAATGAGTTTCGCGGCCAAATTGTGTGGTCTGCAGCGAATTAGCTTCGGTGTTGATTTCTGTTATCTGCAGTGAAGGAATTTTCGCTGCCGAATTATATTGTCTGTAGCGAATTAGGTTTCATTGTTGAATGGTGTTGCTTGTAGCAAATCAGTTTTTGGTGCCGAATCGTGTTGTCTACAGCGAATTAGCATTCGCTCCTGAAATTGCGTTGTTTACAACGAATCAGTATTATGTTGTCTATAGTGAATTAGTGTTCCTTGTCAAAATTGTGTAGTCTGCAATGAATTAATATTCGCTGTTGAAATTGTGTTGTTCATAGTGAATCAACATTCGCTGTCAAAATTAAGTTGTCTGAAGCGAATCAGTGTTTGCTGCTGACAGGGGTGTTGTCTGCAGCGAATTTTTGATTTGATGCCAAAAGGGTGTTCTCTATAACTAATTTGTGATTTGATGCCGAAAGGGTGTTCTCTGCAGCGAATATATGATTCGCTGTCGAAATTGTGTTGTTTGCAGTGAATCAGCATTTGCTACCGAAAGGTTGTTGTCTACAGTGAATCAAAATTTTGATACTGAAATGGAGTTGTCTGTAGCGAATTAGCATTCACTACTGAAATTAAGTTGTCTGCAGCGAATCAATTTTCGCTGCCAAATTATGGAGCCAGCATCGAATCAGCTTTCGTTGTTAAATAGTGTTGTCCGCAGCAAATCAGTTTTCGCTGCCGAATTACAGTGAATCAACTTTCGCTACCGAATAGTGTTGTTTACGACGAATCAGTTTTCGCTACTAAATTTTATTACCAGTAGTGAATTAGCTTTCGCTGCTGAATTTTCAGCGAGACAGTGTCGCTGCCGAATTGTGGTGTGAGTAGCGAATCAAATTTCGCTGCCGAATAGTGTTGTCCACAGCGAATCAATTTTTGGCGCCAAATTGCAACTAGACAGTTTCACTGCCAAATTAGGGTGCCAGCAGCGAATCTGTTTTCGCTGTCGAATTATGTTGTCCGTAATGAATCAGTTTTTGTTGTCGAATCGTATTATTTGTAACAAACCTGCTTCACTGCCAAATCAGGGTGACACCAGCTATCTAGTCGCTGATGATTCTGCGTTCAGTGAATCTGCCGCTAGCGAATCTGCGTCATCAATGAACCAGGTTTCGCTAATAATTGCTGCAAAAGTTTTACATATTTGAATTAGGCCAATGGTTAAGATGGTTGCACTGTGTGATTGTGATATGTGTAACACTGAAATATGAACTTGTATATGTTTAAATATGCATGGTGACAAATTAGGTGATCACTGAATACGAATGTCCTAACTTGTGGCCATTGATGTCTTAGTTGGTGTGGCTGGGATTGGACCTTTGTTAGGACAAGGACAACCCCTAGGTGGAGCATGTAGGTGGTTTCCACCTTTTTCTCGTATGATATCAGTGTTTTGAAATGATTTACTTATGGATGATCTATTATTGAATCCCTTATGAATGATGTAACGATGATGAAATGTTTGATGAAGTTCTTTATGAATGTTGAAATGATGAAGAAAATGCTAATATTTTGAAATGAATATATTATTGCATTGCGATGAATATTAAACCGACTATGAGATGTTGATTGAGTTGTTATGAAAATGGGCTGGTAATGAATGTCAAACTGATTATAGGATATTGATTGTGATTGATGATTAGCTTTGGTTAATGGCATCTAAAAGGATGACCGGGACAAATGATTGATTAGCTTCGACTAATGGCATCCTAAGTGGATGACCGAGATAAATGATTGATTAGTTTCAACTAATAGCATCTCAATGGATGACCAAGAAAAATGATTGATTAGCTTTGGCTAATGACATCCAAGATGGATGACCGGGTTGTGATTGTTGATTAGCTTCGGCTAATAGCACTAGAATGGATGACCATGACAAATGATTGATTAGCTTCGGCTAGTGGCATTCAAATGGATGACCAAGACAAATGATTGATTAGCTTTGGCTAATGACATTCTAAGTGGATGACTAGGATAAATGATTGATTAGCTTCGGCTAATGGCATTCGAGATGGATGATCGGGTTATGATTGTTGATTAGCTTCAGCTAATGGCATCCGAATGGATGATCTTAACAAATGATTGATTAGTTTCGGCTAATGGCATCCGAAATGGATGACCGGGAAAAATAAGGATAACTAGGACAAATGATTGATTAGCTTCGGCTAATGACATCCTAAGTAGATGACCGAGATAAATGATGATTAGCTTCGGCTAATGATATCCGAGATGGATGACCAGAACAAATGATTGATTAGCTTCGGCTAATGACATCCTAAGTAGATGACCGTTATAAATGATGATTAGCTTTGGCTAATGGCATCCGAGATGGATGACCGAGTTGTGAATGTTGATTAGCTTCGGCAAATGGCATCCATTAATGGATGATCGAGATAAATGATGATTAGCTTCGGTTAATGGCATCCGAGATGGATGACTGGGTTGTGATTGTTGATTAGTTTTGGCTAATGACATTCGAGACGGATCACCAGGTTGTGATTGATAATTAGCTTCAGCTAATGACATCCATGATGGATGACCAGATTGCGTTTATTGATTAGCTTTGGCTAATGGTATCCATGGTGGATGACTGAATTGATTGTGAAAATTGGCTTTAGTTAATGGTATCCATAGGAATGACGGGGGTTGATTTCATGATTAGTTTTTGTTAATGGCATCCAGGATGGATGGCCGAGTTCAAATGTTGCGATTAGCTACGACTAAAAGTATCCAATGTGGATGACTGGGTTAAGGCGAAGTATTTAACCTCGATCGATGTTAAACTTTGCCCCCACAACCTAAGTATATAAGTAGAGAGGTTGGGGTGTGTGAGTGAGAAAAGTACAGTTAACGAAATAATAAGAGATGTACAATGTATATAAGAAGTATAAGAAGGAATCTTCCCATTCTAAGTTAATAACAAAAAGCAACGACAATGTACTTCTAGATGTTTATTATTATATTAGATTATTTACAATTCTTGTATCTATGTTGTTTTGTAACAAGGACATCACACAATCAAGGTGCGTAGGAAAGCTAATTCCACATGTTCACATATTTTGAAATGTGCTATGTAATAGTATGATTTAGCTGTTTTGTTGAATATTTGTCATTCAGCACTTTTGTAAGGACTTGTAATGGAGCACGGATGGGGATGTGCGAACATGTAGATACGATGCTATGAATACATTTATGTGGTATTTTCTTTTATGAGGATCATATGAAAGAAAATACTAGTTGTGTAAGATTGTCGATTATAAACTCGTGTTGATAATGAGATTAGAACATGAATGCAAACACACGGGTATGCCAATATGACGTAATGTAAATGTATGAATATGAAAATATAATATTATGGACATGTGTATTGAGTATTTGCTGTATGAGAATATTGTTTTACGAGAACTACATCCCTATGATGCCATGATAAGGAAGGAACATAATTACTAATTCATAAAATATCATTTCGAGAAATATCGAGAGAAAAAAAAAACCATTAGTTTTGGCCTTGAAAAAGCCGGGTCATTTCAATTTTAATTTGACATTCTTAATGATTGTTGGTGGAAAAGGATCTGGAAGTCTTTGTTGAAGTGTAAAATGCCAACACATGATCCATGGGATTCTGAATAGGAGAATAAACATCAACATTTTTGGAAGTTGGGAACTTTTCAATTTTGTTTTGAAAAAGGTGTATCCTTGAGAGATTGGCTCTAGAAAAAATTCTACTGGAGAAAAGTTAACCCACCAATCATAGAACCAGGCTGGGATATCATGAGAAAAATTGTCAAAATGAATAAACCTTGAGTGATTGAAGGGTTGAAGGAAAAGGACTCTAAACCAAGCTTCTTGGTAATCGAGATGATTATATGAAGGTGGATTGTAGGGTTGAGAGAATTGTTTATCGGTGTAGATGGATTGATTCCAGTTTGTAAGAGAAAGTACACGGAGGATTTTGATTTTTGAAAAGGTGATTTTTGAGAGATCATTTTTTGCAGGAGTATGAGTTATTTTGATTGAGTCCATATCAATGAGTATAATCTCATAGAATTCTTGGGTCTTATGGAGGATCTCTATTTAAATTTGAAAGTTGGAGGGAAAAGTTTTTTCGTGATGGTAGGTATGTTGTCTGAGATAAACTCTGGCTATAAATATGGTACAAAGATGGGATTTGGACGAGTTTTTTAATGAGTTTGAGGTTACGAAGGAAACACTGCAAAGGCAGGAAATTTTGTAGCTTGACAATAAGATTTTGATGGAGAATTGAAAGGAGGAAAGTTTGATTCTGAGAGAGGAGTAAATCTATGGTTTGCATGTAAAGGAGGTTTATTTGAAAGGGCTTTGACTCTTGGATTTGGAGATCTCATAATAATGGATTGGTTTGAAAGGCTTGCAGGAACCTTTGCATATGATTCTTTGGTTTTCTTGTAGTGACTCAGAAGAAATTCCATGGAAAGAAAATAAGTTTAAGAGTTATTTTTTCCTCTAATAAATTCTATGCCAAAATCAAAGTTTGAAGGAATAGCTTCCTATCTTACAAATATTTATTTTGAAATCATATTTTTAACATCTTTTTCTAAAACATATTTTGCGGTTTGACAATCAATTCTTAAAAGAAATTTTTTATTGAAAACATCATCTTGAAAACTAAAAACACATAATATTGTGAAAATCCAATAAATTATAATTTAAACAAAATAAAAAAAGTACCGAATATATTAAATAAAAGGATTTCAGGTATTATACAATAGAATAAAAGATAAGATGTCATGGTGTAAATTAAGTAAAAAAAATTGAGAGACAAAAATAGAAATAAGAGGTAATGAGAGTCAATGTGTAAATATATAAATAACTAGACTATAAATGCTCCATTTTTTTCTCTCTTGGCCAATAGTTTGAATCAAAGAAAGGGGGAGAAATTGTGTGATTTTTCTACTTAAGTTCTTGTTGGTTTCACCAATAAAAATGAGTAATTAGAGTGATTAATTAGTTAAACATCAAGAAAGGATGATTTTAAGGTGATGAGTGTTTTGGAAGAAGAAATTCAAGCTAGGATTTGAAGAGGGAGGAAAAGAAAACGTGATTTTTCTTGCATTCTTTCCTTAAATCCTTATCAAAGTGAGGTAAATAACATGCTCCAGGTGATTTATTCCTCTAATTTTATATTTGATGAAGGATTATGTAAAATTGTGATTATGTGAAATTGTGGGTTTATGTTATAAATTATTGGAATAATACAAATTATGATTAAACCATGTTAGAAAGCATGAATTATAATTGGGTAAGTGTTTATTTTAAATAAAAGAAACAAAATTATTTCCCCCCTTTTTCATTGAACTTTCAGCCAAAAGAGGAAACATTTAGGGAATTTAAGGTTTTAATGCAATTGTTTGGAACATATAGGAAGATATAGGTTTATAATTGTTATTAAGTGAAATAAGTAAGAATTTTTCAAAGAGAAAAGAAAATTCTTCACTTTCTTCCTTAAGTTAATTTCGGCTAAAAGAAGAAGAAAATTAGAAATTTGAGTTTTGATAATATTATTGAGAAATCTTGTCACATTGAAGATAATTGATGTTGATAGGTTAAATTGAATAATGATTTTTGTAAAAAAATAGATAATTAATTAATTTAAAAGGGGGTTTTATTCTCCTCGAATTAAAAGTTTAATTGAACTTAATTAAGAGTGTTGGATTTAATCAATAAATATGTAATTGGTATTAGAATTTTACTAGTTCAAATGAATGAACAATGTCGCATGACCTAATCAGCAACAAGAGACTTCTTCATACGCACAAACACCAGGTAGATGTTTGATACCTTGAAGTAATTTAATAGCTTATTTTTAAATGATTGTAGAAGAAATTTTGATAGATTGTAATTTTAGTATACCCCGTTGAATGGGCGAGTCGAGGAGATTATTTCCTGGTTACTGGAAATAATTTCCTGTTGAATGGACATGTAAGAGAATTAACTTCTGGGTTAATGGGATAATTACTTGGTGTAATAGATAAATAGTAAAATTTAATTGATTTGAAGTGAAGTTAAATATGTGGGATTATTGTAAATACTTTAGGTATTTTTTTGAAAATTTATCTTTTTATCTGGAAAAGACTTTATGAAATTATTAAATTACTAAAGATAAGATAATTCGTTTAATGATACGAGAATTATTTCAATGTACATAAATAGTGAGTCCTTAATCAATTATTTGTCAAAATGTGCAATTTTAATTATGTTTAATAGGATCATGTTTTCAGATTCATCGCACCCTTGAACCGGAAAGTAGATGCATGGATAAATAATTTTGTTAAGTGATTGACGTGGTTGGAAGAACTAATATTTTGTTGTCATACACTTTTATTTTTAAGAATTGTAATGTTTGACTTATTAACATATGTATGATGTAATTTATGATGTTGTTATTATTAAGTTGAATCATGGTTGGTTGTATACATATTTTAAGCACAATTACTTTTTGTTTTTTTAAAAAAGATTATGCATGTTGTTGCTACCCAATTTTTGACCCATGTTTTCGGTAAACTTTCAGAAAAAATTCAAAAATAGCGAAAAAACATTGAAAATCCAAAAAATATACATTTTTGATATATTTGCATCGTTTTAGCATTTTCAACGTCATCTCAAAAGAATTTAAATTTTCAAAGGTATTTGGAACGCGTTCAACTTTTAACGCGTAAATTTTATGATCACTGATTTTTCTTGTTGAGTTGACGTTGATATTGCTCGCTTTCAAAAATAAAAAAATAAGAAAAATCAAAATTTACAAAAAAAAAGAGGAAAAGAGAAGGAAAGGAAAGGTTAAGGGACTAGTTTGGAAACCTAGCAAAACTTTTCCTATAAATACAATATTGTAAATTGGGAGAGGCAACACTTCTTTTTCCTCACCCAAATCCAGCCGCTCCCCCCGGGTCCAACACCATTTTTCATCCCTCTCTTTCGGCTGAAAATCAGGGGAGGAGCCTAGATAGCAGCCCCACCTTCTTTTTCATTTTCCAGCCGACAGGAGGCCCCTCCCTTTGGCTTTTCTTCTTCCCCACAACAGCTGGCAACAAGACTGATGGTCCCCGGTCCCTCTGCCTTCCCCGCTGCCCCCCTTTTCCTTCATTAGGACCAGACCTCACAGGCAAAAGGGGGAGAAAGGAGGAGAGGGAGCTGATTCTCTTCTGGCTTCTTCCCCAGCCGCCCCTCCGGAGGATTTTTTGGCTCTTCTTCTTGCCACCCTAGAGCTTGGCTCTTTGGGGACTGTGTTCCCCTTCTCAGCACCTTTCCCTTCTTCTCGCCTAAACCGGCAGCAGATCTCCCTCTCATCAACACCAAACCAGCATCCTCAACCGTTCCTTCCCCCAAACACAGCTGCCCCTCACCTCATCTCACCTAACCAGACCGCTCCCTCACAGAAACTAGGCGCCCCCCTCACCAGGCTCCCCTCTTCCAGCCAACAGAAAAGCTGACGTCCCCCGGGGTCCTTGGTTGTTGTTTTCAGAACAGAGCCAAGGACCCCCTGCCATTTCAGCTCTTCACCGTCGCCCTCTCAACACAGAGTAGTCTTTCCCCCAATAACAACCAACACTCTCTCTATCCTCTCCTCTCACAGCCGGCTTGTTCTCTTTCTTCTTCATTAACAGAAGTCAGTCGCCGCTGCACCTCAGCACCGCCACCGGTCTCCACCATAAGCGACTCAGACCAGCCCGAACACAGTGGCGCTCATAGACCCAAATCGGTCCGCTTTCTTTCACCAGCAGCTCCACAGAAACGGCCACCAACAACAGCCCGCACACGGCTGTGCCCGCAGCAGCTCCCTGCACCCAGGAAACACTTCCTTCTCCTCCAAGGCCGAGACCCTCAAGCACTGGCAGATCCGTCCACCGCCACGACTGCTGCCACAGAGACACAGTCGACTGATCTGCCACCTAAGGAAGAGAGAAGACAAAAAAATCAGAACGGGAGGAAGAGAGAAAACAGAAGGAGAGCAGATCTAAAAAGGGGGAGGAAGAACCGAAACTTTGCTTGCATTTTTCTTCTTTTACAGGTGACGGTGGTTGTCACCGCCGACAGGGAAAGGAAGAGGAGAAGAAGCTGCTCTAGACCCCCCTGCTGCCCAGAATTTCTTGCGGAAGCGCGTGGGAAGACGCGCCACCACTGTTCATGTTGTCACCGAACTGGTCCCGGCACTGTTATGGATTTTTGAATGGTTGTTTTGTAATTTTAGAATTGTTTAATGTAATTTTTGTTTAATGTAATATTTGTTTAGTTTTGAGTTTTTGGAATTTGTAAGAAAAGACAAGATACAGTAAAGAAAAAGAAGAAAAAATACAGTGAAAATGTATGTGTTTGTTTGTATTTTTTTATGAACGTTTTTTTGTATGATAAAATTGCAAGAATAAAGAAGAATTTAAGATTTTGATTTGCTCATTATGAACTTACATGTAAGTCGTATTTCTAAAATTCGATGAAAGAACATAATTTTTTAAAACTTCTTTAACACATCAAGTCCATGAAGCAGTTTACCTTAGGTAGGGTGCGTTAGGGGTACTAATACCTTCCCTAACCACAACCAGTCTCTTACCCGTGAATCTCTGATAAGACCAGTACCCGGGTTTCCTAGTAGCCTTCAATAAATTACTAGGTGGCGACTCCCAACGATGTAATCAAAGCAAAACACAACAGTTAAATCACCAAGCCGACACCGTGCGGATTTTTCAGACGTGCGACAGAATGGCGACTCCACTGGGGACAGGTATTGTTTTCAACTTTATTGGACTAAGCTTTGTGTTTTTGATGTGTTTAAATTTTTTGCTTTTTGTCTTATTTTTTTATTCATGCATTATGTAGAATTGTCTCATGCATCACATGTTTTAATTTTTGAAAGCACACACAAGCTTCAGGTTAGGTGGGGGACTAGCAGCTTGCCTTATGACTTGAGTCAAGGTTTAAGTTTGTGTAAACCCCAACTCTTTGCTGAGTGTTTAGACTGATAGTGATTGGTACATGTGCCATCCCACTATCTGTTGAACCCCCATATTGCCTTTACAAGGGCGATCACTAGGACAGCGAGAGACCCTTGTTTAGAGACCAAGTAGTAAACCTACCCTTTGTCTCACGTAAAAAAATTAGAACCTGCCTTTAGGATGCATGCTTCGTATACATTGTTTTGCATCAGGGCAAACCCTTCTTGAAGCATCTTGAACTCAAGACTTTTGGGTGACCCAATGGTCGTCACTCAGAAAATTTTCATTGTAGAGTTTGGGGCAAGAATGAAGATTCTTGTTTCATCATACAAGAGTTACGACCATATGTCACCCCTCGAAGGGCGAGTTCATCATATAGATTACATGTCATACATTTATCATGCATGTACCGGGATAAAAATAGGTTCCCCGTCCGAGCTTTGCTACACCTGATTGAACAAAGATGACGGGAAATGAAGAAAGAGGTCAGAGAGAGGCTCATTGTCAAAAGAAAGTTGAGAGCATTAAAGGTGAAGTAGCTAGACTCAGATCTGCTTGAACAAGTGTTGAGCTTCAAATGGAAAGGGAATGTCTGCACAGTCTTCTGTAGAAACATTGCTTTTCCACGTCCAATTGAAGCTGCACATATCCTTTTCAGTCATGAATAACTGCAGCAATGCCTTCAGTCATCAGCTAATGACAACCTTTGTTCTTGTTCAGTTGCACTGATAATTATTCATCGCCTCCACATTTTCCAATGGCACCAAATAATTGCTAGCCTTTTGTGCATGGTGCATTAGCCTTCTTTGAAGTTACCCCCACTGTGAGCCCAATTCCAGTTCAGTAACACATGATTAGGCACTAAACCTCTATGTGGCAGAGCCCTTTCTATAGAGATTTGTTTGTGGATCTGCCAGTGGAGAATGCAAGAGGGTATGTATTAGTTTCATATGCTTCGAAACTTTCTCCCGCCAGTGGCACCAGCAAAACATTGTAGTAGGCAGAAGAGTCAGATATAGTCTGAGAACATGAGTAGTCGTCGAACTTTGACGTGGCAGAGCTCTCTACAAAAATCCATTTATGGCTCTGCAGGTGGGGAATGCAAGAGGGGATGCAATACTTTCATACGCTATAAAACTTTGTCTCATCAGTTTCAGCATTGAAACACTGGAGTAGGCCAAAGAGTCAGACCTAGTCTGAAAACATGAGTAGTCATCGAACTTTGACATGGCAGAGCTCTCTCTACAAAAACCTGTTTATGGCTCTGCAAGTGGGGAATGCAAGAGAGGATGCAGTACTTTCAAACGCTACAAAACTTTGGCTCATCAGTTTCAGAACTGAAACACTGGAGTAGGCCGAAGAGTTAGACCTAGTCTGAAAACATGAGCAGTCGTCGAACTTTGACGTGGCAGAGCTCTCTCTACAAAAACCTGTTTATGGCTCTGCAAGTGGGGAATGCAAGAGGGGATGTAGTAGTTTCAAACGATATGAAAAGTTACCCCACCAGTTTCAGCATCGAAACACTGTAGTAGGCAGAAAAGCCAAACTTGAGCTAGAAAACAGGAGCAAATATAGAACTTCATCGTGGCAGAGTTCTCTCTGCAGAAATCTGTTTGTAGATCTGCAAGTGGAGAATCCAAGAAGGGATGTAGTAGTTTCTGATCATCTATAATTTTCTCTCATCGGTGTTAGCTTGAAAATGCAAAAGTAGGGAAAAGAGACAGGCCTCGGCTGAAAAATAGAAAGAAGATTGAAACTTCAATAGAGCAGAGCTCCCTCTACAGGTGTCTGTTTGCTGCACTGTCAGTGAGGAATCAAAGAGGAGACAAAGGAGTTTTAGATTCATTAGGTTCTCTTCCAGTTTTGACAATGTGTTATTCCACACGTCGGTAATGGCGATGCCACATGTTTCTGGGCACTGCCAAGATTACCAAGCTATTGAAAGGTTTCCGACAACCCTCAACCAACCACAACAACATTGAAATATTGACATGAAGTTGTGTGGATTGTCGAAAGAATTGAATGAGTCATGAAGAAGTGAAAGATTGAAGGTTCTGCCATGAATTCTAGAACAATTATGAGTGTTGAATCAGAAGATGACTCTCAATTGAGAAACCTCAATTATTTTGCCTAGTCAGGTCATCTGTTGCTACCCAATTTTTGACCCATGTTTTCGGTAAATTTTCAGAAAAAATCCAAAAATAGCGAAAAAACATTGAAAATTCAAAAAATATATATTTTTGATATATTTGCATCCTTTTTAGCATTTTCAACGTCATCTCAAAAGAATTTAAATTTTCAAAGGTATTTGGAACGCGTTCAACTTTTAACGCGTAAATTTTATGATCACTGATTTTCCTTGTTGAGTTGACGTTGATATTGCTCGCTTTCAAAAATAAAAAAAATAAAAAAAAATCAAAATTTACAAAAAAAAAGAGGAAAAGAGAAGGAAAGGAAAGGTTGAGGGACTAGTTTGGAAACCTAGCAAAACTTTTCCTATAAATACCATGCTATATTGAATTTTCAAAGGGGGATATTGTAAATTGGGAGAGGCAACACAAAAAAAGAGGGTTAAACTTAACTTTTCTTTTTCCTCACCCAAAACCAGCCGCTCCCCCCGGGTCCAACACCATTTTTCATCCCTCTCTTTCGGCTGAAAATCAGGGGAGGAGCCTAGACAGCAGCCCCACCTTCTTTTCCATTTTCCAGCCGACAGGAGGCCCCTCCCTTTGGCTTTTCTTCTTCCCCATAGCAGCTGGCAACAAGACTGATGGTCCCCGGTCCCTCTTCCTTCCTCGCTGCCCCCCTTTTCCTTCATTAGGACCAGACCTCACAGGCAAAAGGGGGAGAAAGGAGGAGAGGGAGCTGATTCTCTTCTGGCTTCTTCCCCAGCCGCCCCTCCGGAGGATTTTTTGGCTATTCTTCTCGCCAGCCTAGAGCTTGGCTCTTTGGGGACTGTGTTCCCCTTCTCAGCACCTTTCCCTTCTTCTCGCCTAAACCGGCAGCAGATCTCCCTCTCATCAACACCAAACCAGCATCCTCAACCGTTCCTTCCCCCAAACACAGCTGCCCCTCACCTCACCTCACCTAACCAGACCGCTCCCTCACAGAAACTAGGCGCCCCCCTCACCAGGCTCCCCTCTTCCAGCCAACAGAAAAGCTGACGTCCCCTCGGTTCCTTGGTTGTTTTCAGAACAGAGCCAAGGACACCCTGCCATTTCAGCTCTTCACCTTCGCCCTCTCAACACAGAACAGTCTTTCCCCCAATAACAACCAACACTCTCTCTATCCTCTCCTCTCACAGCCGGCTTGTTCTCTTTCTTCTTCATTAACAGAAGTCAGCTGCCGCTACACCTCAGCACCGCCACCGGTCTCCACCATAAGCGACCCAGACCAGCCCGAACACAGTGGCGCTCATAGACCCAAATCGGTCCTCTTTCTTTCACCAGCAGCTCCACAGAACCGGCCACCAACAGCAGCCCGCACACGGCTGTGCCCGCAGCAGCTCCCTGCACCCAGGAAACACTTCCTTCTCCTCCAAGGCCGAGACCCTCAAGCACTAGCAGATCCGTCCACCGCCACGACTGCCGCCACAGAGACACAGTCGACTGATCTGCCACCTAAGGAAGAGAGAAGACAAAAAAAATCAGACCGGGAGGAAGAGAGAAAATAGAAGGAGAGTAGATCTAAAAAGGGTGAGGAAGAACCGAAACTTTGCTTGTGTTTTTCTTCTTTTACAGGTGACGGTGGTTGTCACCGCCGACAGGGAAAGGAAGAGGAGAAGAAGCTGCTCTAGACCCCCTTGCTGCCCATAATTTCTTGCGGCGGCGCGTGGGAAGACGCGCCACCACTGTTCATGCTGTCACAGAACTGGTCCCGACACTGTTATGGATTTTTGAATGGCTGTTTTGTAATTTTAGAATTGTTTAATGTAATTTTTGTTTAATGTAATATTTGTTTAGTTTTGAGTTTTTGGAATTTGTATTTTGTAAATATGGAAGCAAAAAAAAGAAAAGAAAAGGAAAAGAAAAGATACAGTAAAGAAAAAGAAAAGAAAAAATACAGTGAAAGTGTATGTGTTTGTTTGTATTTTGTTTATGAACGTTTTTTTGTATGATAAAATTGCAAGAATAAAGAAGAATTTAAGATTTTGATTTGCTCATGGATAAAGAATTATGAACTTACATGGAAGTCGTATTTCTAAAATTCGATGAAAGAACATAATTTTTTAAAACTTCTTTAACACATCAAGTCCATGAAGCAGCTTACCTCAGGTAGGGTGCATTAGGGGTGCTAATACCTTCCCTAACCACAACCAATCTCTTACCCGTGAATCTCTGATAAGACCAATACCCAGGTTTCCTAGTAGCCTTCAATAAATTACTAGGTGGCGACTCCCAATGATGTAATCAAAGCAAAACACAACAGATAAATCGCCAAACCGACGCCGTGTGGATTTTTCAGACGTGCGACACATGTTATGAATTAATTAGATTTTAAAAATTATTCTATAGAAAGTAGAAATGAGATATTGATATATGGTTGAGTTTTAAAAGTCCAAATAATGGGATGAAAATTGTTGTAGGTTGAGAAATAATTGAGTCGATAACTTGGTATGAAAGAATACAAAGGAAACTCTGCCAAAATTTTAGTAATATATATATTAGTAACTACGAATATATGTCATATAATTTGATTTTATATAATTGAGGTTTTTTCAGTTGGTATTAGAGACCTGGCCTGGGTTCAGGAGTGAAAAAAAAAAGAGGGGGTTTAATAAATTTTTGACTTGTACTAGAGATCCATTAGTGGGTACTGCTTCTCATATGCCACTAGAGCGTCAGCAGTCGAGACTGTCACACGTCACCCGCGCGGCATTGTTGGTGATTTTTTGTTCATTGCTTGATTTGGGGGTCTTTGGAAGTCGCCACCTAGTATTTTATTAAGGGTTACTAGGAAACCTGAATATATTGGTCTTTGTCAGAAATTCAAGGGTAAGATACTGGTTGTGGCTAGGAAAGGTATTAGTATCCCTAACGCACCTTACCTAAGGTAAGCTACTTTGCGATTTGATGTGATTTGAATAATTTGAAATATTAATCAAATTCTAAGATTTTAATAAATCAGTTATTAAATCCCAGAATATATGTAGAAACATGTTCTTACATTTTCATGGAAAATATAACATGAATTTATTTGTCCTTAAGATATTTAATCATATTCAAATTAAACAATTAATTCTTTTTGTTTTTTTATTTTATTTTTCAGAAATATACATAACGAAAAATACAGTCACACACACATATCCATTCTCTTTTTACCATGTTTACTCACCCATAATTACATGTCTACAACATAACAAAAACAAAATTCAAATAAACCAAAACAGAACAGTATCTAAATATACACATCATCTGGAAATTAGAAAAAAAAAACTTCGAGAACAATGCTGGAGAGATCTGGGCATCTTCTGCGACTGTGAACAGTGGTGGCGCGTGGGTTCACGGGCCGCCGTGAAATCTAGGGGGCGTGGGGAGATCCGTAATGGCTTCCTTCCCTCTTCAACCTCCAATCGGCTGTGAGCAGCGCTGTTACCTGCAAAACACCCAAAAACACAAGCAAAGCTTCCGGTTCTCTCTTATTTCAAATTTGTTTCTCCCTCCTTCTCCTTGTTCAAATCTGCTGCTCTCTTTGCAAGTTTTTTTGCTTCCTCTTCTTCTGTTTCAAGTGGCCGGTGGCATGACCAAGGACTGCCAGTCTGTTGGTGCTGTCGGGTTGTTGCTGCTGCTGGAGGCTGTTCGGCCGGTTGGCTGTGGGTTCGAGATGTCGAAATGGCTAAGGGGAGGGAGGCGGCAGCTCTCCTCTGGTGCTCTTCTGGCCAAGGGAAGGGCCAAGCTTTGGCCGGTTTCGGGAGAAGAAAAGGGAGAATACCCCAAAATGGGAGGGGCGGTCATTGTGTTGATGACCAGGAGAGGGGAACCGGGTGAAGGCTAGGGTAAAAGGTGAGCGGCGGCTTGGTTTTCTTTGTCTTTGGCAAAGTGAGGGAGGCCACAGGGAGATGGTTGTCTGTGGCCGGCTGGGAGAAGGAATGGCTGAGAGATGGGAGAGGATGATGGCTCTGAAATGGCCAGAAGAAGAAGGAAAAAAAGCAGAGGAAGAGGGGGGACTTTTGTTCTCTGGTTCTCTTTTGGCCAAGGGAAGGGAAGAGTGGCTTGTTTGCTTTGGTTCTCTCCTCTACCGAGAAAATGGATGGACCCCGGAGATGGGAGGGGCGGCCTCAAGAAGAGAAAATTCAGGGGTTCTTTGGTCTGCTTTCAAGGCCGGGGTGGAAGGCGGCGGCTTCTGTGTATTTGTGTGGGGTTTCTCTCATTTTCTTTTCCAATGCTCAAGGAGGAGGGCGGCCTTTTTTGGTTTCAGAGGGTGGCGGCTGCAGAGAAGATGGTTTTTTAGGTTTAGGGCTTTTTCTTTTGTTTCCCTTAATTTTTCTCCGCCACCATGCCTGTCAATTTTCCTCGTCCTTTTTTTTTGAACTGTAGCATAGTATTTATAGAAGAAAGTGAACTGTACTGCTCATTTGCTTTCTGACAGGGAATCTTGATGGGATATAATGAGGTCGAGGAGACCCGTAGTATCCTAGACTTGGACTGATTTTAAAACGCAATTTGAAAATCAGTTTTACTCCTCCTATCATCGAAAAATTAAGGAGCAGGAGTTTATGGCCCACAAGGAGACATGTCTGTACTTGATTATGAGAGGAGGTTTCATGACCTCTTCATGTTTGCCTCGCATTATATCCCTAGTGAGCAACATAGGGTGGAAAGGTTGAGAGATAGATTGTGATAAGAACTGAGACAAGGGTTGATTGCATTTAGGTTTGAAAAGACTAGAGACCTTATTGAAATAGCAAAGGCCCTTAAAACTTGTATGAAAGAAGGCCAACAAGCCCAACATGGTCTAGGTAAATGAAAGGATACAAAGTACAGTCTTAGCAAACCCCTTTTTTCAAAAAAAAAAAGGAGAGGACAATATAGTCAGTTTAAAAAGGTCAAAAGTACATCAATTGCATCAGAGATTAGGACAGATCTAACCTCTGCAGGGAGGGGGAACAGAGATATAGACTTTTCCGAGGGGCAAGAAGAGAGCCCTTTGGAAGATATTACTTCTAATGCAATAGTAGTATCAACTTAAGTAGGGCATGAAGAATCGACAGGGACTCAAATTAGACAGACACCAAGGCAAACTGGGGATATTCGGCCGACCATGTCAGCCCCACGAGAACGAGTAGATGAGCCCCTTCAGACTACACATGCAGGGCCATTTGTTTCTTATGTTGATCCGATGCTCCTGGTCCAATTAGTCAAAGCAGTAATGGAAGGTATGACTAATGCTGCCACTCCTATGCCAACACCCCCACCTACACCCATCATACCAATCATTTCAGAAGTAGCTACAGCTACTAATGACGTGGTACATCTAGTTCGTTTGATGAAAAGTATGAGAGAAATGAGATGTGAATCCTACTCAGGTGAACAGGATGCTGAAGTGGCGGAAAAGTGGATTCGAAAGGTGGAGAATACAATGATTCAAATTAAGATACCACATAATCTGCGGGTAAACTGTGCTACTCAATTACTATCAAACGGTGTTATGACTTGTGTCATAACCCAATTTTTGACCCTTTTATTTATTTATTTATTATGATAAAAAGAAAAAATGATGAAAAATATATATATAATAATGATGAAAAAAAATAAAAATGAAATAAATAAAGAATGAATTAAAATTTGGGTTAAGGGCAACATGATTGAAAGCTTAAAGATTTAATTAAATTTTTGACTTGTTTAATTAATTAAATTGAGGGTTTAATTGGAGAATTGATAAGTTTTGAGACTTAATTAAGCTTGAAATTAATTTAATTCATCCAATCAAGGGTTTAATTGGAGAATTGATAAGTTTTGAAACTTAATTGAGCTTGGAATTAATTTAATTAATCAAATCAAGGGATTAATTGGATAATTGATAAGTGTTAGACTTAATTGGACTTGGATTTAATTAAATTAGGGATTTAATTGAAAAACTATCAAAGTTTGGGGCTAATTTGGGGCAAAAATTGCAGCAGATTAAAATTCAGGGACTGTTTTGTATAATTCGCTGAAATGCAGGGGTCCAATTGAAGTTTATCCAAGGGTTTGATTACAAAACTTTCAAAACTTAAAGGGCCAAAACGCAAATAAACATTAAACACCAAAACGGCGCCGTCTGTGGATGCGTTGTTCATCTTCTTCAACGAACGCCCACCACCACCATTACACCTGCAATCAATGGTTGGAAGAAACGGATTGTTCTCTGGCTATAAAAGCCAGAGAACGAAAGGTCACAGGTGGACTGAAAGGGGGGAATTAAGAGCAGATCCTAGGGAAAGGAAAAAAGAACAAAACTAGAGGGAAAGGAACCGCGGAACAAAAGCAAAAAAAAAAAACCAGGAGAAGAGTGAACAAAAGGAAGAAAACAGAGAGCTAAACCCAGCTTTGGTTTAGTCCCAGAATTCAAGCATAACATACAAATAAAAAACTGAGAAAAAGAAGAAGAAAAATAGGGGATGGACAGAGTATTTAGAGAGTGACCAGAAGAAAAAAGGAACAGAGGGAAGAACTAGAAAAGGGAATAAACCGGAGGAAACATGAGTTGAAACAAAAAAAGATACACAAGAAAGAACCAGCATTTCATCATCATCTTCGTCCTTTCATCTTAATAATCGGGGCGACGACCAGAGTTAAAAGCAAAGGAAGAAGTTTAAAATAGAAAGACAGGGGAAACAAAAGGAAAACGCAAGCAGGAGACACAGAGACCAACATTAACATCCCCATCGTCTTCATCGCTTCCAGTAACGTCTGCAAATCGGGTAAGTTTGTCTTCGTTCCCTTCTTTTCCATTTTTCATTGTGAAAGTCACTGCAACTTGGATTTAATTAACTTTGGCACGCACGCGTGGTGCGTGCCTTTGCCTAGCCGGGTCACTGGCTTGGGCCAGTGACCAGGCTGGGCCGACTGGGTCCAGCCCAACCTAGCCCCATGGGCTGAGCTGGGCCCAGCCCAAAAAAATGAAAATAGAAAAAATAGGAAAAAAAGAAAAACAGAAAAATAAAAAAATAAAAAAAATTAGAAAAAATAAAAAAAATGTGTATGCATGAATAAAAATAATGTAAATTTAGTGGTTTATTCACTGATGCTAGAGTCAGGAATAAAAATACCGGTTTAAATTTATATTATTTTTATTCATCGATTTAGCTACAAAAAAATAAAAAATATGTGCATGCGTAAAAATATATTTATTTTTATTTATTTATTCACTAGTGCTAGAGTAGGGAATAAAAAAATATTGATCTAATTTTTTTTTCGTAGCTACGAATTTTTACCAATGCCAGAGTTGGAATTATTCGAGCTCGCATATTCACTGGCACCAGAGTTAGGAATATTATAAACAAATCATCATAACATAAGCGAATAAATGTTTAGCAATTTAAGACAAAACCAGCAATGCAGTCTACCTCAGGCGGAACGTTTAAGGGGTGATAATATCTTTCTTTTGACGTAACCAATCCCGAGCCATAGAATTTCTGTTGACCAGTTAGGGTTCCTAGTAACCATAATACTAGGTGGCGACTCCTTAGACAAGACCTTTTTCCCTAAAAAAACAAGATGCCAAATATCTGTTCTTTTTCCATAATTCACGAGGATCATTTTTAGGGTCGTCGCGATGTCGGGTGTGACAACTTGGTGGGAGACAATTCAGTTGAGGGGGGCTACAAAAACCCTATCCTAGGATGATTTCAAGACAGATTTTGAGAATCAATATTACTCCAAATATCATCGGAAGATGAAGGAACAGGAATTCCTAGCCTTGAGACAGGAGGGAATGTCAGTACTCGAGTATGAGAGACGATTTCATGACCTCTCACTATTCGCACCATATTATGTCCCATCAGAACAACACATGATAGAAAAGTTAAAGGATTTCTTCAGATAAGAATTGAAGCAGGGGTTGATTGCTTTACAATTCAAGACAGTAAGGAAACTGATTGAAGCAGTACAGGCCTTGGAGGCTTGTATGGAAGAAGGCCAACAAGGTCACGGGGGTGCAGGAAAACAAAAGGATATGGAATTTTTAGACAGGCCACTGTTTCCAAAGAAAGGTAGAGGCGAACAGTTCCTTCAATTCAAAAAGAAAGGGGGGACATCAACTAGCTCCCGACAGGATATCAGTGGGAAGTCGGGAAGTGGTCAGAACCACTCCAGGGCTATAGTTGCGAGGGGGCCTAATGATCAGAATGAAATTGTCTACCCTCGATGTGCTCACTGTGAACAAAGACACCCCGAGAGTTGTTTGGTTTCTCCTGGACGATGCTATATATGCCGAGGAGAAGGTCATAAGTGGAAAACCTGCCAGTACTTGGGAAGAGGATGTCATCATTGTGGTGAGAAGGGTCACTTTAAAAGGGAATGCCCCTATTTAAACACTAAATAGCCTTAGAGACATAGGCAGTAAAATCAGAGTCATAAGTAGTCCATCACAGTAAATAGACCGAGAAGGTCGACTCAGTCAGGAGCTAACTCAAATAGGGGACGACCCAGAGTGCAAAATGAAAGGGATCAAGGGAAGGTTTTCCATATGACCTAGAAGGATGTCAAAGCAACATTAGATGTGGTGGTAGGTATGCTGCAAATGAATGACTATCAAATGCATGTTTTGTTTGATTTTAGTGCCACTCACTCCTTTATAGCAAATAAAAATGTAACCAAATTGAATAAGGAAGGAAACAAAAGGGGTAGAAAAAGGATTTATTATTGGGACACCTTTGGGTGAAAACTGTGGAAACAAATGTTGTATTCGAAGGGGTGGGAATTAACATTAATAGGTGTGAACTAGAAGCAGATTTAATATCCCTAGAATTAAGTGATTTTGATATAATATTAGGTATGAATTGGTTGGGCAAAAATAAGGCTCGTCTAGACTGCTTTACAAAAACAGTAACCTTCCAAGGGGCCAAGGGTGAAACAATGGTCTTTAAGGGGAGAGAATTTCCAACTTTGCAAATATAATTTTTGTTATGGATGCAAGAAAACTGTTAAAGAAAGGTTGTACAACATACCTTGCCTATGTGATAAATTCGACAAAGGGTAAAATAGGATTGTCTGACATTCCAATTGTGAGGGAATTTCCTTGGGAGGCAAAAGATTTGGATGAGTTGAAAATTCAATTGCGGGAGCTCTTAGACAAAGGGTTCATACGACCAAGCAACTCACCGTGGGGGGCACCCGTATTATTTGTGAAGAAAAAGGATAGAACGTTGAGGCTTTGCATAGATTACCGTCAGCTGAATAAAGCGACAATAAAAAACAGATATCCACTTCCGCGGATAGATGGTTTGTTTGATCTGTTGAAGGGTGCTAAAGTATTCTCAAAGATTGATTTAAGATCAGAATACTACCAGATGCGAATCAAAGGGCAAGATGTGCCGAAAACTGCCTTCAGAACTCGCTACGGACATTTTAAGTTCTTGGTGCTACCCTTTGGATTAACTATTGCTCCAACACTTTTTATGGATTTAATGAACCGAGTATTCCAACCATACCTTGATAAGTTTATTGTTATATTCATCGATGACATCTTGGTTTACTCTAAATCCTATGAGGAGCATGAACAGCATCTGAGACAGACACTACAGACTCTGAAGAGCCGCCAGCTATATGCCAAGTTGGATAAATGTGACTTCTAGTTAAAAGAAGTTACCTTTTTAGGGCATATAGTGTCTTCAAAAGGCATTTTTATGGACCCTCAGAAGGTGGAAGCAGTTCTGAGATGGGAAAGGCCTACTACGTTAACTGAAAGTCATAGTTTTCTCGGATTGGTAGGGTATTATAGAAGGTTTATCAAAGGGTTTTCAACAATAGCAACTTCATTGACACGACTCACCAGGAAGAACATAAGATAGGAGTTGTCAAAGGAGTGTGATGAGAGCTTTCAAGAATTGAAGAAAAGGCTTACTATTGCCCCCGTACTAATCCTTCCATCCGGAACAGAAGGCTTTGTAGTTTACAGTGATGCCTCAAAAAAAGGACTAGGTTGTGTCCTAATGCAATATGGAAAAGTAGTTGCCTATGCATAGAGACAACTGAAGACTCATGAAATCAACTACCCAGTTCATGACTTAGAATTGGCAGCAATGGTTTTTGCCTTACGAGTATGGAGGCACTACTTATACGGATCCCAGGTTCAAATTTTCACGGATCATAAAAGCCTTAAAAATCTGATGTCGTGGAAGGAGTTGAACATGTAACAATGGAGATGGGTAGAATTAATTAAAGATTACGACTATATTATAGATTATCATCCAGGAAAAGCGAATGTGGTTGCGGATGCTCTTAGCTGTAAAGACAAGGTGGTTAGGGGTTAACCAACAATTTGGAATGAGAAAACCATGAGTGAGCTAAAGAGATTAGGGCAGTATTAAATGTGAGTCTGGAAGGATCCTTAATGGCTTAATTAAGGGTGAAGTTAGGATATTGAGAGCAAATATTAGAGGCATAACAACTTGATTAGGGCAGTATTAAAGTAAGAATCAAACTGGAATTGGGGGGTGAAACTCTTTTTTGAATGGGTGATGATGGAATAGTGATGTTAGGGCGATGTAGGTATGTGTCTGACAACAAAGCCCTTAAACAAAGGTTACTACTAGAGGCCCACGAGTCTAAATTCACCGTACATCCAAGAAGTACTAAGATGTACCAGGATCTAAAACAGTATTTGCCAGTATGTAAAAGTAGAACACTGAAAGCCAGCAGGGCTGTTATAGTCGTTACCAATCCCTGAGTGGAAATGGGAGATGATCACAATGGACTTTGTGTCGGGACTACCCAGAGGAAAAGGGGGAAAGGATGCAATCTGGGTCATTGTGGATCGACAAACTAAGTCTGCCCTTTTCCTGCCAGTAAGGATGACAGATCCAGTTGACAACTTAGATAAGATGCATGTGAACAAAGTTGTGAGGCTTCATGGAGTTCCAATTGTCGCACGTCACTCGTGCGGCGTCGCCTCGATGATTCTTCGCTTCATTTGCTTAATTGGTTCACAGGAGATGCCACTTAGTATTTAATTGAGGGTTACTAGGAAACCTGGATGTACCAGTCTTGTCAAAGATTCACGGGTAAGAGACTGGTTGTGGTTAGGGAATGTATTAGCACCCCTAACTCACCCTACCTAAGATAAGTTGCTTCGTGACTTTGATGTGTTAAAGAAGTTTTAAAATTTTTATCTTTTCATCGGATATTAGAAATACGACTTACATGTAAGTTCATAATTCTTGACTGTGATCAAATCAAAGTATTAAATTCTTCTTTATTCTTTGCAATTTTATCATAACTAAAAAAAACCATAAAACAAATACAAACACACATACACTTTTACTATATTTTTTCTTTTTTCTTTTTCTTTTTCTTTTCTTTTCTTTTTTTTTACATCCACAATACAAAATACAAATTCAAAACAACTAAACAAAAATTACATTAAACCCAGATAAAGATTCAAGTGCAGCAACACTCTCATTTGCTGCTAGAGTTCATTAGATCTTGACTGTCTTTGAATAATATTGCCCCTAGTGTGATCTGAATGTGCTTGTTCATTGATTATCTTTCTTTGAGCCACATTGTCCTTCGTTCACCGAGTCTTTATTTAATCATCTTTCTTTGCCTCCTAGTTGAGCTGAATACTATATGTTTTCCTTCTTAGAGTCCACTGTATTGCACCAAGGTGTCTCAACTTTTCAAGGAGTATTGAGAAGAGTTGATGTCATTTCTGTCAAGGATTTCGCAGACTCAATCGATGTTCTTCTTTATTTGATAATCTTTCTTGTTCTAGAATGAAATCTCATATTTCAAAGGTCGTGTCTATTCAAGTCTAATTGTTGAAATAAAATCAGAGAGATATCAGTTTTGGAAAAGATCTTTTAAAAATCAAGCTTTTTGGTCAAAGACCCAACACATGTCATTCAATGTAATCCTTTGATTGTCTTATATTTTAAAAATAGAAATCGACCCGTTGCAAGATTAAAATGGTCTTTCCTATGGTTCTTTGTGTCCACTTTAAACTCTGATTTTGGGTATATCTTTTTGATGGTCTGTGATGAGGTGACATTTTTGTGAATTTCAAAAACAAGATGCTCAGGTTTTATCAAGAAAGGTTGTATCTTTTCTTAGCATTTATTTTGCCAACATGCATAATAACCAGTAGCTTAATTCATGAAGTCACAACCCTTGTAGAAAATATCTTCTAGTTTTAAGAGCGTCATTTATTAGTTCAAATTGCTTACTTGATCGAAAAGGGCTTTCAAAAGTACGTAATGCAGGCTATGGTTCATGACTATGAAAGAAAGGGAAATTCACAGGCTCTAAAAGGTGTTTGAGGGTTTCAAAGGTTTAGGATCAACATCAATTATTCATGAATTCTCTTTCTCTTGTTGTCTTTGTAAGGAAAGTGACATATGACCTTGTTAACCTCAAAGATCAGAATTCTCTTAACATAGGTCATAAAGCAAATCCAACTTCTTCCTTGATGAATAACCAATCTACTCATTAGAGGCTTTATCATTGATACCAAAAGACAATGTTTGTAACTCGGTATTTTTTTTCCTGATATTGACTTTTGGCGCATGCTATGTCTTTCCTTGATTGAAACCTCTTTTACTCTTTCTAGACTTAATAGGCATTCTTAATCTTTGACTTGCCTTTAAGTGTTGGCAATTTCCACTCTTTTTTTTTTAGCCTTCCTCAAAGTTTCCTCACATGCCCCTTGTCCATGGTTTCTTTCTTTTGGCCCTCTCTTAATTGTTGGACTTTTATTCTAAACCTTTCTTTTATCCATTGATTCTATAAATGTCTTTAAAATATCTCTTATTTGCCCCCAGTGTGGGGTGTGATCCTAGTCAGGGTTTCTTTCGAAAAGAAATATTCTATCAGGCTCAAATGGGGACCACAAGGGATATAATCTTTAGAAAATGAAGGGATGAATAAGATGGTATTTTCTCATTTCAAGCAAGGTCAGTTAGAACCAATAAATTTTGACCTCGTCTAGTGTAATGATGTGGACTTGTAAGAATCATGATTCACGAGTCCATGACTACTGAATCCACTACATATCATTATGCATACTGCTAAAATTTAGCTACATGGCGTGTGGTTTAATTTCATGTGTGAGTTCAAAATTTATTTGGTCACCTCATATTGTTTATCTTGCCATCAAGTCATTTCTGCAATCAAAATACTTTTAATCTTCAAGATTGACTAGCCTAAATCGCATGTTGGAGTTCGATCAAATTTTTTTTCAAACTACACATTGAAATAAACATCTCATGCTTTTAGAACAACAAAGAGACAATGAAAAGACATGTTTCATTAAAGGATGAGATGTGACCCCAAAACAAAATGCAGGAGGGCAAAACTCCATAACAAAATGATTGACAATTCAGCATTATTCTTGGATCAGCTTTTCTGGCAATATTTGTGCCTTGCCAAATATTTTTGATCTTTTGCCAATATGAGGATGTTCTGGTGACAATATGGTTGATGACATTATCTTTCACAAACTCAACTCGCTTCACCATCATCCGGTCTCGATTCTTGAAAATTTTGCAACTATTCAAATGCATGGCCCAAGACCCCCACTATGATATTCACATCTCTTGTCGGGATTATACCACCTAGGAAATAGTGGTTGCATGGGATTTGACGGAGTCAGGACGACAAGTCTAGGCATAACAGATGCTGGTAGACAAACTTTAGTGGCGGAGGTATGTCAATCTTAGCAAAGACATTTGAGCAGTTGATGTTACAGTGAGACGTGGCTAGACCATATAAATAAAGTTTTCCACCTTCAGAGTTATCTTCCGATTCATCTCTTATCATTGTTCTGGAATCCATGACAAAACCTTCATTCTTTCCCATCATTATAGCTTGTACAACTCTTTTAGCAATCCTCACAATCTCATGCCAATCTTTTATGCATGTTGTGGTTGTTTGAAGATTGGTGGAAACCTTTCAAGGTTGTCTGGGTATCCTGGTAGCGCGCAGCACCGCCATTGTCTCAACTAAGGAGAGAATGATGAGCATGAATCTCCTCTATTTCCTCTCCGATTCCTCCTGAACGGTGCAACAAACAAGCACCAATAGAGGGAGTTCAACTCTGTTGAAGTTTCAGTCTTCTTCATGTTTTTCAGTCTAGGCATGTCTCGTCTCTCTACTTCTGCTTTTAATACTGACACTGGTAGGAGAAAAATCATAAATGATCTGAAACTACTGTATTCCTTCTTGGATTCTCCACTGGCAAATCCATAAACAAATCTCTGCAAAGAGAGCTTTGCTACATTAAAGTTTAATGCCAAATCAAGTTTTTCAGATCAACATTGTTGCTACCTAATTTTTGACCCATGTTTTCGGTAAATTTTCAGAAAAATCCAAAAAATAGCAAAAAACATTTAAAATCCAAAAAAATACATTTTTGATATATTTACATCGTTTTTAGCATTTTCAACGTCATCTCAAAAGAATTTAAATTTTCAAAGGTATTTGGAACACGTTCAACTTTTAACGTGTAAATTTTATGATCATTGATTTTCCTTGTTGAGTTTACATTGATATTGCTCGCTTTAAAAAATACAAAAAAATAAAAAAAATCAAAATTTACAAAAAAAAAAGAGGAAAAGAGAAGGAAAGGAAAGGTTGAGGGACTAGTTTGAAAACCTAGTAAAACTTTTCCTATAAATACCATGCTATACTGATTTTGTACAAGGGAGGTCATTTTGTAATTTGGGGAGAGGCAACACAAAAGGGAGGAAAACCCTAAAAAAACTTTAACTCTTTCTTCTCCCTCATCCGAAGCCGCCGCCCCCCTCCCCGTTGGAAAATTTTCTCTTCTTCTGGCCAGCTAAGAGCTTGGCTCCTTTCACTGCCGACATTGTTCCCTTCATTTCCAGCTTCTTCTCCCTCAACCAGTGACAGCCGGCCATAGTCCAGCCCCCCACAGATCCACACACCCGAACAGCCCTCACATACCTCTCCCCTCCCCTTTGATTTTCTTCTTCCCCTCAGCAGCCGGCAACAAACCCACAGCCCCCCTCTCTTTCAAAACCAAACCGGAGCAGCCACTTCATTCCCTCATTTCCAGCTTCTTCCCCCCGAGCCTCTCGACCTTCTCCCCAAACAGATCTTCACCCAGCTTCTCCTTCACCACAGCTTCAACAGCCCCAGCTCGCCAACATCAACCCGGCCGCCCCCTCACCAGGCTCCTCTCCTCTCTCGGCCGACCACCGTTCTTCCCTCTCTCGGCCAACCCAGCTCCACCAACGAGCACCACAACAGCAGCAACTCCTCCCTACAACAGCCAGCCACGACAGATCCTCCTTCTCCAACTGGCTTCCAACAGTGCCCATAGACCGGCCACCAGCAGCAGCAACCGATCTCCTTCACCGCCGGTCGCCAGCTTCCAGCACTCCTTGTTGCTAGTACATGGAACAAGGGAGAAGAGGATGAGCAGCAGCAGCTGATCTGCAACGAAGCAGACCCAAAAGAGGCCGTGGCAGATCTGAAAAAAAAAAGAGCCGGAATTGTTTATGTTGTTGGTTTACTTTGCAGGTGACTGGGAGATGCACCGCCGGTACGGACGAGAAGAGAAGAAGGAGACGATCCCGATATACCAGCTTGCTGGTCTTCACCGGCGGCCTCACGCGCTGCCACTGTTCCCGCGCCCGGAAAACTTCCTTGACACTGTTCCGACTGTAGAGGGCTATCCCTGTAATTTTAGATTGTTTTAGGGCTAATTTTTGTAATTGTAAAAATTGTTTAATGTATTTTTTGTTTAGTTTACTTTTTATAATTTTTAATGCTGATGTAACAAAAAAAAGAAAGAAAAAGAAAAGAAAAGAAAAATATAGTGAAAGTGTATGTGTGTTTATATTTTTTTTTATGTATGTTATTGAATCAAAAAAATGAATTTAATATTTTAATGCACAAATATCTAAAGGACAGATAAAATCATGCTGTATTTTCCATAAAAATGTAGAACATGTATCTACATATATTTTGGGAACTAATAACTGATTTATCAAAGCCTTAGAATTGGGCTAAAATTTTATTTTAAAAACACATCAAGTTCACGAAGCAGCTTATCTCAGGTAGGGTGTGTCAGGAGTGCTAATACCTTCCCTAACCACAATCAGTCCCTTTCCCGTGAATCTCTGACAAGACCAGTACATCAGGTTTCCTAGTAGCCCTCAATAAATTACTAGGTGGTGACTCCAACGAACCAATCAAACCAAAACGACAATGAAAAATCGCCAGCCGACGCCACGCGGATTTTTTGACGTGCAACAGAATGGCGAGTCCACTAGGGACGGTATTATTTTCAACATTATTGGACTAAGCTTTGTGTATTTGATGTGTTTATGTTTTTGCATTTTTGTCTTGTTTTATTTTTGTTTTATTCATGCATTTTGTAGAATTGTCTCATGCATCACATATTTTGATTTTTTAAAGCACACACAAGCTTCAGGTTAGGAGGGGGACTAGCAGCTTACCTTATGACTTTTAGTCAAGGTTTAAGTTTGTGTAAACCCCAACTCTTTATTGAGTGCTTAGACTGGTAACAGTTGGTACATGTGCCATTTCATTACCTCCTGAGCCCCTATATTGCCTTCAAGAGGGTTATCACTGGGACAACAAGAGACCCTTTTTAGAGACCAAGTAGTAAACCTACCTTTTGTCTCACTTAAAAAGATTAGAACCTGCCTTTAGGATGTGTGCTCCGTATACATTGTTTTGCATCAGGGCAAACCCTTCTTGAAGCATCTTGAACTCAAGACTTTTGGGTGACCCAATGGCCGTCACTCAGAAAATTTTTATTGTAGAGTTTGGGCAAGAATCAAGATTCTTGTTTCATCATACAAGAGTTACAACCATATGTCACCCATCGAAGGGCGAGTTCATCATATAGTTTACATGTTCATACATTTATCATGCATGTAACATGAGGAAAAATAGGTTCCCTTCTCTAAGGTTTACTACACTGGGTGGAAAAAGATGGATAATAAAGGGGTCAAAGAGAAGCTCATTATCAAAGGGAAGTGGAGAGCATCAAAGGTGAAGTAGCTAGGCTCAGATCTCCCTGAACAAGTGTTGAGCATCAAATGGAAAGAGAATGTCTACATGATCTTCTGTGGGAACACTGTTTGTCCATATCCGATGGAAGTTGCACCTCTTCTTTTCAGTCATGAATAACCGCAGCAATGCCTTCAGTCATCAACTAATGACAACTTTTGTTCTTGGTCAGTTGCTCTGTTAATTGTTCATCACCTCCATATATGCTAAATGGCACCAAATAACTGCTAGCCTCTTGTGCATGGTGCATTAGCCTTCTTGGAAGTTACCCCAACTATGAGCTCAATTCCAGTTCAGTAGCACAAAATGTAAAAAACCCATGATTATACACTGAACTTCTATGTGGCAGAGCTCTCTCTGTAGAGATTTGTTTGTGGATCTGCCAGTGAGGCATGCAAGAGGGGATGCAGTACTTCCACACGCTACAAAACTTTGTCTCATCAGTTTCAGGACCAAAACACTGCAGTAGGCCGAAGAGTCAGACCTAGTCTGAAAACATGAGCAGTCATTGAACTTTGACGTGGCAAAGCTCTCTCTATAAAAACCTGTTTGTGGCTCTGCAAGTGGGGAATTCAAGAGGGGATGTAGTAGTTTCAGACAATGTGAAAATTTATGGCACCAGTTTCAGCACTGAAACACTGTAGTAGGCAGAAAAGCTAGACCTAAGATAGAAAACAGGAGCAGATATAGAACTTCACAGTGGCAGAGCTCTCTCCGCAGAAATCTGTTTGTGGCTCTGCAAGTGGAGAATCCAAGAAGGAATGCAGTAGTTTCAGATCATCTATAATTTTCTCCTACCAGTGTCAACATGAAAACGCAGAAGTAAAGAGAAGAGACATGACTAAACTGAAATACATGAAGAAAACTGAAACTTCAACAGAGCAGAACTCCCTCTACATGTGTCTATTTGTTGCACTGTCTGTGAGCAATCGAAGATGAGATAGAAGAGTTTTACATTCATCAAGTTCTCTTCTAGTTGAGATAATGCGTGATTCCACACGTCGGCAGTGGTGGTACTGCATGTTTCTGTATGCTGCCAAGATTACCTAGCTAGTGGGGGGTTTCCAACAATTCTCATACAACCGCAACAACATTGGAAGATTGACATGATGTTGTGAGGATTGCCAAAAGAATAGAGCGAGCTATGAAGAAGTGAAGGATTGAAGGTTTTGTCATGGATTCCAGAATTGTGAAGAGAGTTGAATCAGAAGATGACTCTCGATTGAGAAACCTCAGTTATTTTGCCTAGTCAAGTCTCGCTCAAAGCACCAACTACTCCAATGTCTTTGCCAAAGATAGACATTCCTTTGCCATGTGGGTTTTATTTACTAGCATCTGCCAGATTCCAGACTTAGTGCCTGACTCCGACAAAACCCATGCAACCACTGTTTTCTAGGTGGTTCAATCTAGACAAGAGATATGTTGTCATGGTGGGGTCTTCAGCGATTTCAATTGAACAGTTGC
Source organism: Populus nigra (assembly GCF_951802175.1). Lineage (NCBI taxonomy): Eukaryota > Viridiplantae > Streptophyta > Magnoliopsida > Malpighiales > Salicaceae > Populus > Populus nigra. The sequence goes on from NC_084853.1 coordinate 1,244,772, forward strand.
AAGAATTTCAAGAAGCGAGTCCGGAAGTTGGTGAGCAGGAGACGAGTGGAGTTTGCGAAGGAGGGTGTCATTGGCTATATTGTCCCCGAATATCTTCAAGAATGACATGTGATCGAAATTGCTCGTTGAAACACAGATATTGCTAGAATAGTTGATCCAAGAAAGGGCGTTGAACTGTCAATCATGTTGTTATGGAATTTTTGCCATTCTGCATTTTGTTTCGGGATCACATCTCACCCTTCAACGAAACATGTCTTTTTGTTGTCTCTTTGTTGTTATGAAATCATGAGATGCTTATTTCAAAGGGTATTTTGACAAAATATGTTTGATCAAACTCCAACATGCAAAGTTTAATCATGAACATTAAAAGTGTTTTGATTGCAGAAATGACTTGATGCTTGAAAATGACATGAGGTGACCAAACAATTTTGAACTCATACCTCCTGAAACTAAACCACACATCATATAGCTAGTTTTAGCAGTATACATAATGACATGTAGTGGATTCAATAGTTATGGACTCGTGAATCATGATTCTTACAAGTCCAAATCATTACACTGGACGAGGTCAAAATTTATCGGTTCTAACCGACATTGCTTGAAATGAGAAAAGGCCATCTTTGTTATCCTTTCACATTTCTTGAAATATTATCCCTTGTGGTCCCCATTTGAGCCTGATAGAATATTTTTTTCAAGAAAACCCTGACTAGGATCACACCCCGCACTGGGGGCAAATAAGAAAAGACAAAAGTGAAAGAGAAGGCTTAGAACAAAAGTCCAACGTTTGAGAGAGAGTTAAAAGAAAGAAGACCTAGATTGGGGGCGTGTTAGAAAACTATGAGAAATGCTATGTGAAAGCCATGACCTTTGGCATCCATGATAAAGCCCCTGAAGTTATCAGATGATTGAGATTGGTTATTCATCAAAGAAAAAGTTGGATTTGCATATAACCTATGTTAAGAGAATTCTGATATTTAAGGTTAATAAGGTTATATGTCATTTCCTCTACAAAGACAACAATAGAAAAAGAGTTGATGAATAGTTTGATGTTGATCTTAGGTCTTTGAAACCCTCAAACACCTTTTGAGCCTGAATTGTCCTTTCTTTCATAAGCCATGAACCATAGCCTACATTACGTGCTTTTAAAAGCCCTTTTTGATCAAGTAAGCAATCTGAACCGATAAATGGCGATCTCAAAACTTGAAGAGTTTTTTCCATAAGAGTCGTGGCTTTATGAATTAAGCTACTGGTTATTATGCATGCTGACAAAATTGGTGCTAAAAAAAACAATCTTTCTTGATGAATCCTCAAGTTTTGACTTGAGCCTTTTGTTTTCTTTGAAATTCACAGAAGGTCACCTCATTGCAGACCGTGAAAAGATATACCCAAGATCAAAGATTAAAACTGACATAAAGAACCATGAAAAAAGTCATTTTAAACTTACAATGGGTCATTTATGTTTTCAAAATACAAGACAATCAAAAGACTATATTGAATAGTGTGTGTTGGGTCTTTGACCAAAAAACTTGATTTTCAAAAGATCTTTTCCAAAACTGATATCTCTTTGATTTCATTTCAACAATTAGACTTGAATTGACATGATCTTTGAAATGTGAGAGTTGATTCCAGAACAAGAAAGATTGTTAAACAACAAGAACATCGACCGAATTTGCAAAATCCTTGACAAGAATGACATCAACATTTCTCGACACTCCTTGAAAAGTTGACCACCTGGGGGCAATACAGTGGATCCTGAAAGGGAAACAAGCAGTATTAAGATCAGCTAGGGGGCAATGAAAGATGATTAAATGATGAATCAGTCTACTGAAGACAATGGTGTTCAAAGAAAGATAATCAATGAACGAGCACATTCAGATCATATTGGGGGCAATGTTGTTCAAAGATAGTCCATGATCTAGTGAACCCCGTCAACAATCGGGAAAGCAAAGATATACTTGAAGGAAATCTTTATATCATTACCTTTTAAAACATGGCTATCAACCGATGTGGGCATACAGTTGCATTTGAATGAATATTGAAAAGATGCACACCACCAAGACTGACTGTGGGAACAATGTTGCACTTGAAGGACAATCTCATATTGTCATCCTTTGAAACATGGTTATCGACAGATGTTATCACAACCTCATTGAATGAATCTCAGAAAGGCACCCACCCCGAAGACTGTCTGTGGGGACAATTTGTTTTGAAGCCAAATGCGCACTTCACCGCATGAATATGGGTGATTAAACATCATTGATAATGCCAAATCATTCTTTAGCATAAGCTGATTTGACAAGCTGTGAAGAACTCATTGAGGAGAGCATCGGGAATGCAACAAAGAGCCTTTTACGGCAACTTATGAGATCCATGTCTGGATGATTTGGCAGTTTCCAAGAAGGTTGATTAACATATACTTGAAAAGTATTGTTTTAACTGGAGGCAAGTTCATGACTGATTAACAATTTTGATGGGTGTCGACATGATGCACACAATCAATCAGAGGATAATTCTTAGAAGAACCCAAAAGAGAAAATCCTTCATGATGAATCAAGCAACACCACACTTAGGGGCAGAGTTAAGCTTGATAAACAGCGAGAGTAGTAATCGTCGTGGACAGCCCAGGATGGGCACAGTACTTGCAGCTGAGTGGATGGCTAGCACATGAATAAGTCAAGGCATCCAAAGAACAAAGAAAGCTTGGGAATGCAAACAAAGGCACCTTGTGATGATGGAACATCGAAGAGGGGGGGACCTATATTTCAAATCAGGTAAGGATGCATGCATGTCATCTAACGTTAAAACATTGCACATATTTTTTATTTTTGTTGCAGGAAAAATCCTCAATGTAGTTTAGCAAGATTGGGGAACAAAAAAAAACAACAAAAGAAAAAAAAAGGGGAATCATTGAGCTGATAATAACAGAGAATCATGGTTGTGACCTTGAAACGGGAAGAAGATGAGATAAACCTCTCTGTTAGGAAAATCTCAAAGAAATGAAAAGATCAACCTTGCAATCAGGAAGCATCGAGTTTTCAAACCCTGTGATCAAGAATTATCAAGAAGCACCAAGTTTTCCGGCCCTTCTTCTATCATCCCTTCAGGACTTCGCCAGGTAAGCCCTATTTTTCACACTTGTCACATCACATCTTTCATTTGGGTAGGTCACCCATAACAATGAGACCATTTCATATTTTTTCTATCCTACACCTGGGTAGGTCACCCATAACAATGAGACCACTTCATATTTTTTTTATCCTCCACCTAGGTAGGTCACCCATAATAATGTGACCACTTCACATTTTTCTCATCTTCCATCTGGGTAGGTCACCCATTACAATGAGACCACTTCATATTTTTTCTATCTTCCACTTGGGTAGGTCACCCATCATAACAATGAGACCATTTCACATTTTTTCTATCTCCCACCTGGGTAGGTCACCCATAACAATGAGACCACTTCACATTTTTTCTATCTTCCATTAGGGTAGGTCACCCATAACAATGAGACCACTTCATATTTTTTCTATCTTCCATCTGGGTAGGTCACCCATTATAATGAGACCGCACTTCACATTCTTACCATTTAGGTAGGTCACCCATCATAATGAGACCGTTTTTCACATTCTTTCGACCTGGGTAGGTCACCCATTATAATGAGACCACTTTTTACACACCATTTTTTAGTTCCAGTTTAATGAGGTCGCCATATGGGATCTCATGTGGCTTTGGTTAAAGGGAATCGCCAGATGGGATTTCAGGTTGACCGAGCTACATATATTTTTTTAGTTCCAATTTAATGAGGTCGCCAGATGGGATCTCATGTAGCTTTGGTTAAAGGGAATCGCCAGATGGGATTTCAGGTTGACCGAGCTACACATATTTTTTTTAGTTCCACTTTAATGAGGTTGCCAGATGGGATCTCATGTAGCTTTGGTCAAAGGGAATCGTCAGATGGGATTTCAGGTTGACCGAGCTACCACACATTTTTTTAGTTCCAGTTGAATGAGGTTGCCAGATGGAATCTCATGTAGCTTTGGTTAAAGGGAATCGCCAGATGGAATCTCAGGTTGACCGAGCTACCACATTTTTTAGTTCCACTTTAATGAGGTCGCCAGATGGGATCTCATGTAGCTTTGGTTAAAGGAAATCGCCAAATGGGATTTCAGGTTGACCGAGCTACCACACATTTTTTTAGTTCCAATTTAATGAGGTCGCCAGATGGGATCTCATGTAGCTTTGGTTAAAGGGAATCGCCAGATGGGATTTCAGGTTAACCGAGCTACACACATTTTTTAGTTTTGGTTTAATGAGGTCGCCAGATGGGATCTCATGTTGGTTCTGGTTAAAGGGGATCGCCGGACGGGATCTCAGGTTAGCCCAACCACGCAGATTTTGATTCTGGTTAAAGGGGATCGCCGGACGGGATCTCAGGTTAGCCCAACCACACAGATATTGGTTCTGGTTAAATGGGATCGCCGGACAGGATCTCAGGTTAGCCCAACCACACACAGGATAATGGTTCTGGTTAAAGGGGATCGCCGGACGGGATCTCAGGTTAGCCCAACCACACAGGATATTGGTTCTGGTTAAAGGGGATCGCCGAACGGGATCTCAGGTTAGCCCAACCACACAGATATTGGTTCTGGTTAAAGGGGATCGCTGGACGGGATCTCAGGTTAGCCCAACCACACAGGATATTGGTTCTGGTTAAAGGGGATCGCCGAACGGGATCTCAGGTTAGCCCAACCACACAGATATTGGTTCTGGTTAAAGGGGATCGCTGGACGGGATCTCAGGTTAGCCCAACCACACAGGATATTGGTTCTGGTTAAAGGGGATCGCCGCACGGGATCTCAGGTTAGCCCAACCACACAGATATTGGTTCTGGTTAAAGGGGATCGCCGGACGGGATCTCAGGTTAGCCCAACCACGCAGATTTTGGTTTTGGTTCAAGGAGATCGCCCGATGGGATCTTAGGTTAAAAAGAAAAAAAAAGAGAGAAAAAGAAAAAGAGAGAAAGAAAGAAAGAAGAAAAGGAAAGGAGAAGGAAAAGAGAAAGAAAAAGATAAAGAAAAAAAAGAAGTAAGATCATTAGATGAGTGAATATTCAGCAAGTTAGGAAGATAGAAAGACAAGTTTTTCTTTACAAAGCTTACTATGAAAACATTGAGGAGTTTTGCTTCGTAAGCATTGTAAAGAGGGGGCATCTGTTGCTACCTAATTTTTGACCCATGTTTTCGGTAAATTTTCAGAAAAATCCAAAAAAATAGCAAAAAACATTTAAAATCCAAAAAAATACATTTTTGATATATTTGCATCGTTTTTAGCATTTTCAACGTCATCTCAAAAGAATTTAAATTTTCAAAGGTATTTGGAACGCGTTCAACTTTTAACGCGTAAATTTTATGATCATTGATTTTCCTTGTTGAGTTGACGTTGATATTGCTCGCTTTCAAAAATACAAAAAAAATAAGAAAAATCAAAATTTACAAAAAAAAAAAAGAGGAAAAGAGAAGGAAAGGAAAGGTTGAGGGACTAGTTTGAAAACCTAGTAAAACTTTTCCTATAAATACCATGCTATACTGATTTTGTACGAGGGGGTCATTTTGTAATTTGGGGAGAGGCAACACAAAAGGGAGGAAAACCCTAAAAAAACTTTAACTCTTTCTTCTCCCTCATCCGAAGCTGCCGCCCCCCTCCCCGTTGGAAAATTTTCTCTTCTTCTGGCCAGCCAAGAGCTTGGCTCCTTTCACTGCCGACATTGTTCCCCTCATTTCCAGCTTCTTCTCCCTCAACCAGTGACAGCCGGCCATAGTCTAGCCCCCCACAGATCCACACACCCGAACAACCCTCACATACCTCTCCCCTCCCCTTTGATTTTCTTCTTCCCCTCAGCAGCCGGCAACAAACCCACAGCCCCCCTCTCTTTCAAAACCAAACCGGAGCAGCCACTCTGTTCCCTCATTTCCAGCTTCTTCCCCCCGAGCCTCTCGACCTTCTCCCCAAACAGATCTTCACCCAGCTTCTCCTTCACCACAGCTTCAACAGCCCCAGCTCGCCAAGATCAACCCGGCCACCCCCTCACCAGGCTCCTCTCCTCTCTCGGCCGACCACCGTTCTTCCCTCTCTCGGCCGACCCAGCTCCATCAGTGAGCACCACAACAGCAGCAGCTCCTCCCCACAACAGCCAGCCACGGCAGATCCTCCTTCTCCAACTAGCTTTTAACAGTGCCCACAAACCGGCCACCAGCAGCAGCAACCGATCTCCTTCACCGCCGGTCGCCAGCTTCCCGCACTCCTTGCTGCCAATACATGGAACAAGGGAGAAGAGGATGAGCAGCAGCAGTTGATCTGCAACGAAGCAGACCCAAAAAAGGTCGTGGCAGATCTGAAAAAAAAAGAGCAGGAATTGTTTGTGTTGTTGGTTTACTTTGCAAGTGACTGGGAGATGCACCGCCGGTATGGACGAGAAGAGAAGAAGGAGACGATCTCAATCTACCAGCTTGCTGGTCTTCACCGGCGGCCTCACGCGCCGCCACTGTTCCCGCGCCCGGAAAACTTCCTTGACACTGTTCCGACTGTAGAGGGCTATCCCTGTAATTTCAGATTGTTTTAGGGCTAATTTTTGTAATTGTGTAAAAATTGTTTAATGTATTTTTTGTTTAGTTTACTTTTTATAATTTGTAATGCTGATGTAACAAAAAAAAGAAAGAAAAAGAAAAGAAAAGAAAAATATAGTGAAAGTGTATGTGTGTTTGTATTTTTTTTTATGTATGTTATTGAATCAAAAAAATGAATTTAATATTTTAATGCACAAATATCTAAAGGACAGATAAAATCATGTTGTATTTTCCATGAAAATGTAGAACATGTATCTACATATATTTTGGGAACTAATAACTAATTTATCAAAGCCTTAGAATTGGGCTAAAATTTTATTTTAAAAACACATCAACGAAGCAGCTTATCTCAGGTAGGGTGTGTCAGGGGTGCTAATACCTTCCCTAACCACAACCAGTCCCTTTCCCGTAAATCTCTAACAAGACCAGTACATCAGGTTTCCTAGTAGCCCTCAATAAATTACTAGGTGACTCCAACGAACCAATCAAACCAAAACAACAATGAAAAATCGCCAGCCGACGCCGCGTGGATTTTTTGACGTGCGACAAACATCATGTGTTGCGGGACTGGAAAATGGAGTTCACAGCAAATGTGGCTGGAAAGAAGACCTCTGCTCATGGCGTGAAAGGCTGATAGTTATTGGGTGCCATTGAAATATGTGGAGGCAGTGAACAATTAGCAGTGCAGCTGAACCAAAAAGGAGATTGTCTTTTGTTGATTAGTGAAGATGTTGCTATTATTGTTCATGACTTAGGAGAGGCAGTGCCACTTCAATGTTTTGGCCACTACTGGTGGAGTGCTGATGAGAAAAGTCAATGATATTTTCCTTGTGTGGGACATGGATTGACAATGCTTTCACAGGAGGCTATGTAGACATTCCCTTTTCACTATTGAAGTTTAGCACTTGTTCAAGCAGATAAAAGAGTCTAGCTACTTCACATTTGATGCTCTCAATTTCCTTTAGACCATGACCCTCCTATCGAACCCCATTCTTTATTTTCCAACTTTTCTCAGTCTAGTACAGTAGACCTCGAGTGAGGGAACCAACTTTTCATCCCGATGCATGCATGACAAATGTGTGAGCATGTAATCTATATGATGAACTCATCCTTTGAGGGGTGACATATGGTCATAACTCTTGTATGATGAAAAAAGAATCATGATTTTTACCCAAACTCTACAATGAAAATTTTCTGAGTGATGACCATTGTGTTACCCACAGGTCTTGAGTTCAAGATGCTTCAAGAAGGGTTTGCCCTGATGCAAATAACGATAGCACATACAACCTAAGGACAGGTTCTATTCATTATGTGAACATGGGTAGGTTTTCTATCTGGTCTCAAAAGGGTCTCATATCTGCCCAGTGACAATCTTCGTAAAGACAGTATAGGGGCGTTGCAAGAAATAGTTAAGGTACGTATACCCACCATTATCAAGCAAACACTTAGATATGAGTGGGGTGTTTCACGCATCTGAACCCTGACCCATAGTCATAAGGCAGATCGTTAATTCCCCACCTAACTTAGAAGCTTGTGTGTGCTTTCAAAAATAAAGACATGTGATGCATGGAACAATACTAAAAATGCATGGATAAAACAAAAATAAAACAAAACAAAAATGCAAAAACGTAAACACATCAAATACACAAAGCTTAGTCCAATATTGTCAGAAACAGTACCTTCCCCAGTGGAGTCGCCATTCTATCGAACATCACCCGTGCGGCGTCGCCTTGACGATTCTTCGCTTCATTTGCTTGATTGGTTCTTGGGAGTCGCCACCTAGTATTTAATTGAGGGTTACTAGGAAACCCGAATGTACCGGTCTTGTCAGAGATTCACGAGTAAGGGACTGGTTGCGGTTAGGGAAGGTATTACCACCCCTAACGCACCCTACCTGAGGTAAGCTGCTTAGTGACTTTGATGTGTTAAAGAAGTTTTAAAAATTTTATCTTTTCATTGGATATTAGAAATACGACTTACGTGTAAGTTCATAATTTTTTACCATGATCAAATTAAAATATTAAATTCTTCTTTATTCTTTGCAATTTTATCATAACTAAAAAAAACATCCATAAAACAAATACAAACACACATACACTTTTACTATATATTTCTTTTTTCTTTTGCTTTTTTTTTTACATCCACAATATAAAATACAAATTCAAAACAACTAAACAAAAATGACATTTAAATAACAATAATAGCCCCAAAACAATCTGGAATTTACAGGGAACACCTTCTGCACCACCGGAATAGTGTCAGGCAAGCTTCCGGAGCTACAAGACAATGGCGGTGTGTCTTCTCCATGCGCTGCTGCCGCGTGAAAAATAGCAGAAGCGGGTGGATCTGGCTTAGCTTCTTCTCCTCTTCCTTTCCCTACCGGCGGTGACACTCACTATCATCTGCAAAAGAAGAAAAACACATACAGTCGATTTTATTTGGGTCTTTTCTCCTTTCTGAATCTGTTCTTGGTCCTCCTCTTTCTCATATCTCTTTCACTTCTGTTCTCGCATTTTCTCGGTTCACTTGATTTTGACTGGCGGCAAAACTAGCGGTTGTGGAAGGATTGTTGGAGGCTGGAGACCGGAGCTGTGGGTGCAGCCGTGCATGGGGGACGACTTTTTGGTGTGCTGCTGGAGGTTGACCTGTGGCTAGATGTGGACGGCTCTGATGGCTGATGGTGTGGACGACGCTGATGGCTCTGTGGGCATGCTGCTGGATGGTCTTCACTCCTGTCAGTGGTAGTGGTGGTTGGCTTTTGCTGCCGTTATCCGGCTGCAGAGGGAAAGGTCGGTCTGTGTGCAACCGAGAGAGGGAAAGGAAAGCAAAAGGGGTGAAGATCTGTTTGGGGGGAAGGTCTTGGTCGGGCGTCTATTATGAGCGGCTGGAGGAGGTAAATGGGGTGGCTTTGGTGTAGGTTGAAGACGAGGTTGGTTGTGGAGGCGACTGGTTTGGCCAAGGAAAGGGGAGGCGACTCTGGTTTGCCTTGGCCGAGAGCAAGGAAGGAGCAGATGGTGGAACCGGCCGTGAGAGAGGAGAAAAAAATAAATCCCCAAGGGGGGCAACGACTCTGCTTGGTAGAGATAGGTTTAGGTTTAGGGTTTTGTTTGTGTTGTCTCCTAAAAGTGTAAAATTTCCCTCCCCCCTTTGTGCGTGCTGTGGAGACCAGTATTTATAGGTAAAAATATTACTAGGTTTCCAACTTGGTCCCTCAACTCTTTTTTTTTTGTAGATTTGATTTTTCTTATTTTTGGATTTTTCTTATCAACATTGACTCAAATGAGAAAAATCTGTGATTTTAAAAATAACACGTTACAAGTCAAACACGTTCCCAAGATCTTTGAAAATTTAAATTCTTTTGAGATGATGCTGAAAATGCTAAAAACAATGCAAATATATTAAAAAAACATATTTTTTGGATTTTTGTTGTTCTTTTTTTTGTTATTTTTGGATTTTTCAAAAATTTTATCAAAACATGGGTTAAAAATTGGGTAGCAACACCAATATCAATTGTTTCAGACCGAGACCCAATATTTACTTCACGTCTCTGGCCGAGCATACAACATGCCTTGGGAACAAATTTGAGTATAAATACTGCCTTTCATCTGCAGACTGATGGCCAATCTGAGAGAATTATTCAGATCCTAGAGGATTTGCTAAGGGCATGTGCTTTGGAATATGGTGGAAACTAGGAGGAGCACCTGTCACTAGTGGAATTAATGTATAACAATAGTTATCAGTCAATAATTGGAATGGCCCTATTTAAAGCTCTTCATAGCAAAAAGTGTAGGACACCCTTGTGCTGGGAAGAAGTTGGGGACAAAAAGCTGTATGGGGCAGAATTAGTACAAAATCACTACTAAAAAAGTGAGGATTATCAAGGATCGAATGAAGGTGGCTTAGGATAGACAGAAGAAGTATGTAGATATTAGAAGAAGACCACTTGAATTTTGTTCTGGAGATAAAGTATTCTTGAAGGTAGCTTCATGGAAGCACATGCTGAGATTCAGCATGAAGGGGAAGTTAGCTCATCGGACCATTTGAAATCCGAAAACGTATCGGACCTGTAGCATATGAAATAAACTTGCCCTCACAATTGGCCAAAGTTCACAATGTGTTCCATGTTTCTTTGCTGTGAAAAGCTGATATAGACCCTTCAAGAGTGTTACCTCAAGTACCAGTGGAGGTAAAAGAAGACTTAACACTAAAGGTGAGACCAATAAAGATTCTTGATTGGGGCGAGAAAGAACTTCGTAATAAGAAAGTTCCCATCATTAGAGTCTTATGGCGAAGCTCTCAAATCAAGGAAGAGACATGGGAGAGAGAATCAGAAATGAGATGAAAATTCCATGACTTGTTTATAAACTAAAGTACATTACTCAAATTTCGAGGATGAAATTTCTATTAGGAGGGAAGAATGTAAACCCTAGAAAAATAATAAAAATATATATAAATAAAGGTTGCTTAAATTGAAAACTAACTATATGAGAAATAAAAGCGAAGAAATTCATGCGTATGGTTAAATAAAAGACAGGAATTCAAAAAAAATTGAATATAATTTCCGGACGAAATAATTCGAGACATTATAATAAGCCTGGTAATGTTGAGGGTTGGATTTAATTGAAGAGAATAATACACTTAAAGGAAGTGAGGCCTAAATGAAAATAAGGGAAATTATAGAGTATAAATACTCTCTCCTCACCAAAAATCTGCAGGAACCATAAAGAGAGAAAATAGGGAGTTTTATACCCACTCTTGAAAATCAAGAGAGAAACACTAAAATTTCAAGAGCCCATCAAAGATTAAGGGTTTATAGATAGGATAAACACTTGTGAGCAAGAGATTAACAAGAAATTGAATAAGAAGAAAAGAAAGTAGGGAGTTGAAAATCTTTAACTGGTTGAAGATCAAAATCTTAATTCGTACCGGGTAAGGTGTTCTAAACATGATCTTAAAAATTCATTTCAAATGCGATAATGAATTAATGCCTTGATATTGAATCATAGGTTATGGTTCTTAGACATGAATTGGGGAAAAAGTACTTATTGTTAAAATTAAGTTAATTCATATGTGGTATGTAGTTTATGAAAGTATTGTGTAAAGGGAAGGGGGAGATGAATCTAGACAGACTTGTCTCCTGACTTTCGGTGAGATTTCGGGTAGGAGGATGAGGGAATTAGAATCGGGTTCCTTATATAAATTGTAGATTTGGATGTTAGCTAACCAAGGAAACTGGTCTTGCTCAATTTGGAGATGTAAAACTCCAGTTATGGGTTACCAATCGAGACTGAGTCGTGACTGATTCTGTAGGGCAGTAGGACTGATGGGTTGATGAGCAATTTTGACTATCTTGGAGGCAAAATTGGGTTCTTATTCCTTTAGAGAACTTGTAGCCTCGTGTCTTAGCTTTCCAATGAGATCAATCTCACTTAAAATGGAGTTCTAGAACTCTAGATATAGTTAAAAATCTGATGAGTGTTCAAACAACAACGGTTGGACAGCAACCGTTGGACAGTAATAGTTAAATGTTTAGACAACAACAGTTGGACAACAACTGTTGGACTGTAATAGTTAAATGTCCAGACAGCAACGATTGGACAGCAACCGTTGGACAGTAACAGTTCAAACAGCAATGGTTAGACAACAACCATTGGACAGTAACAGTTGGACAGTAACAATTTAAAGTTAGACAGTAACAGTAGACTTTCACGTGAATATTATATGTAAGAATATAAAAGAATTGAGTCATACGAACACTTGCACATTGAGATACTAACTTTAAAAATATACCTGATATATGTATGTTTGTTATTATGAGGAAATGAACATGCATAGAAAGTAACATATGAGTAATGAATGAATATGGATTCTCTATATTATCGGCTATAAGGAATCATAACCAAAAACTTCCTTGTGATTCAGGAGGAGCAACCAGGATTGGATCTTCTGTTAGGGGAGGTCATGAGACAGATGGAGCAAGTGCGTGCTTTTCCCTCCTATTTTCACTTATATGATTTTAAAATTCTTCTGATGAATGCAATTATAATAAATATCGTGTTCAATGTAAATAAAGTCTAGCGTATTTATAAGATTAGCTTCGGCTAATGGCATCCGTGATAAGATCGCTGGGAAATGGATTACAAGATTAGCTTCGGCTAATGGCATCCGTGATAGGATCGCTGGGAAATGGATTACAAGCTTAGCTTTGGCTAATGGCATTCGTGATATGATTGCCAGGAAAAGGATTACCAGATTAGCTTCGGCTAATGGCATCCATGATATGATTTCCGAAAATGGATCACAAGAATAGACTTTGCAAGGTCACCCGGTTCATGCAAGTAAATAAGAGTATTCAAATTAAGAATATGCAAATGAGTGTTAATTGGGTTTAAAAGATTTACAAGCAAAATATAAGTTGTCTGTTATAATTCTTATGGATCCGATAGAAAATTAATACTTTATTCATATACATTACATGAACATATATATATTTCTTTTATCAACATAATAGTATGTTTATTTATGTAACAGGTCCATTAAATATTCAGGGAGATCATTAGTTTAGGACTCTACTTTCTCAAGTTTATATAAATATTTAACTTACACAAAAGGGAATTAACACGTTTATGTATTATGCTTTTGTGTAAACCTTGATGTATTTATAAAAGTTCAGCTTAACATGTAGTACTTTAGTTATCTTGTAATTAACCCTTTTGAAATATTTAAGAACACTTATTATGTTGTAATGCTTTCTTTGCATGTTAGTATTCATTTTTCTTTTAAATTTTATGATATGATATGTGGACTATGTTTATATTGAACTTACTCGGAGGATATATATATATAAATTGCGTGGATTGTATGAGGTGTTGAATTATTATGATTGATATAAGGTCTGGATTTATAGGACCTTGTGATGATGGGATGATTGAGTAAATTGATAGTAGTCGATAACTTGAGATGTCCTAAATACAAATGAAACTCTGCTGAATTTTTGATAGATTAAAAAAAATTACCTTCAAACTAAGAGAATATGTTGGGATATTTTATCATTGATCAAGTCGTATGGTATGGGTCCGTTACAAGCTCTATTATTCATACAAATAAAATGAATGTTTTGAAGACTAGTTCTTTGAAACCCTCAAATTGAATCTTGAACCATTTTTTAACAACAAGACATCACTACACATTTTCACCAAAAGAAAAACAAAAAGTTTTCATCACTTCTGAAAACCTATCCATAAGAATCATTTAAATTTCTTCAGAACAAGTTTGCTTTAAACTAATATCAAAATGATTTCTTTGTGTAGAAGAGCTTTGAAAATCCATAATTTCTGCATGAAAAGAATTCCTTGTAAAAACCAAACCTTCTTTCACGTAGCCTCATCCCCAAAGAAAACCCAAATTGAACACTTGGGGCATGATCAAGCTAGAGGGCAATCCAAAAACACATGGTAGGGCTAGCTCCATGATTTCCTTTCAAAAAAATGAAATGACGGGCAAAGCTGGTGACCAATAAAAGTTGGAGGATAGAGAAGTACAATGATATCAAGTCTTTTCCAAAGGTCAAGATCACAAGATGTGACTCGAGTAGGCAAGAGCAAAAATGTCATCGAAGTTTACTACCAACACTCCAACTTTTGAGAAAATGAAGACTCAATGAAGAAAAAAGACCTATATTTCTCAAGTATACATGCATGTTGATCATAATACATTGCTTTCAATATTTATAAATCGGTGTTTCACCATCACTTCTTGGGAAGTGCATTTTATAACCCTACCTCATTTCGAGTGCGACTTTGAGCCCTCACCTCATTTTGAGTGTGCCTTTGAGCCCTCATCTCTTGGGTAGTGTATTTTTCAACCCTTCCTCCTTTTAAGTGCGTCTTTGAGCCCTCATCTCTTTCAAAACACCTCATATTTTTTCCATCTGGGTAGGTCACCCATTACAATAAGACCTTTTTTAAAACTCATCACATCTTCCACCTGGATCGGTCATCTATTACAATGAGACCATTCTTCATATTTTTTTTCCATCTGGGTAGGTCACCCATTACAATAAGATCATTTTCCACTTGGGTAGGTCACCTATTGTAATGAGACCTTTTTCAAAACTCATCACATCTTCCACCTGCATAGGTCACCCATTACAATGAGACCATTCTTCATATTTTTTCCATCTGAGTAGATCACCCATTACAATAAGACTATTTTCCACCTGGATAGGTCACCCATTACAATAAGACCGTTTTTCATATTTTTTCTAGGTAGGTCACCCATTACAATGAGATCACTTTCATCGCTCTTCACTTTTTTCATCTAGGTAGGTCACCCATTACAATGAGATCGCATTTCATATTTTTCATCTGAATAAGTCACTCATTATAATGAGACTGTTTTTCACATCTTTCATCTAGGTATGTAGGTCACTCATTACAATGAGATCGTTTTTCATATCTTTCAAATATGAGCAACAAAGAGCTTGTACTTAATATTGAAAGGATTACCATTAGCACCTGAAAGAGACTCTGTAGTTTTCTTAAAATACTTTGAAGCTACGAGGCTTTCTTGAATGCAATTTTAATCAGCTCCTAAGTTTAACAATGCAATGGTTTTGATGGAATACTATGAGTTTCGTTACAATGATAAGATATATATATATATATATATATATATATATATTAACATGATTGTCCGGGTTAGCTTGCGTGCACCTCGACTAATCCCACGGGTCTTGAATATAAGGACTATGTAAGCTTCCAATGGTCCTGAGATTTGTGGGATTCGAACTGGTGACTTTTAGAAAGTAAATTTAGGGCTGACCAATTAAGTTACACCTCTCAGAGTTGATAAAATATTTTTATCTCTTCTAATGGAGGATGCACTGACTTGAAGATTTGATCATTGGTAGAGATCAATCTCGTTTAAACTTTGTCTATGAATAGACCCCATGATGTTTGTATCAGTGTGCTTAATGTTTTTTCATTTCTCTTATCCTGTAAAAATTTGTTTGAAGCTGCCTCTCTCTTGTATTTTATTTCTTTATAAATACAGGAGCCCACTTTAAATATCTATATATATATATATATATATATATATATATATATATATATATTTCAATCAACAAGAAATTCAAATTGCAAACATTGAGTAGCATCTGCATAATTGGAATCATAGTTTTTAAACCCAACCCGGGGAGTGACCCGGTTAAGAGACCGGGTTCCGGGTTTTCCGGGTTTGCCCTGGTCAACCCCGGGCAGGTCTGTGTAGTTAAACATAAAAAATAAAAAAGGGAGGCAATAATGAAGAGGTGAAGTGGAACCGACAGGGCGTGGGAGAGGGATAAATATGACGTTGTCGGTTGTTTTGTGCAGAGAAAGGGCACTTAATCTCATCGCCATCTCCTCACAAAGTTTATCTTCCCTTTTTGGCTTCATCACAAGCAACCAGCTGTCTCTCTTTTTTGAACTATTTGTTTTGTGCAGGGATGAACACGATATATTGAAAGCCCAGAAGCACAGTCCTTAACTAGGAAGAGAGAGAGAGAGATGAGCAGTGAGTGGAGTTGCCACTTTCTTCAACAGTAATAGAAAATCCAAAGTAATAAAGCGAGAACGCAACAAGGATTCAAAGTTTTTCATAGATCACCAACGCCTACCCTCAAGATCTCCAAACTCAGATCGCAGACCCAACTTCAAAACACCGGGTCTCGTCCGGGTTTGCCCGGGTCGCCCGGGTCATGGATCGACCCGCCGGGTCGATCAGGTTTTGCCCGGTTGTTGCCCTAGACGGTTTTTTAGTAAACCCGGACCGGTCTAGCCACCGGGTCGACCCGCCGGGCCGGTCCGGGTTTAAAAACTATGATTGGAATACTCCTCGAGACACAATAATCCTACGTGTCGCGCTCTAAAGTTTCTGCAAGTTTTGAATGCCGTCATTATATATATACTAATATTTCTTTCCCGTGCATGCGCGGGTTTTTTTGTTAATTCTTTTAATAGAAGAAGTTAAAATATATAAAAAGAAATAAACAATATATTCCCATTTGATGAATATATAGATTGCATATGATCTGCATAGAATATAGAAAATTGAACGACTATTGTTTGGGATAATAATAATTCAATTTATATAGAAAAAACTGGTAGCATGTTGAAATTTTTAATCCTTAAATTGAACGGATAATAATAATAATAATAATAATAATAATAATAATAATAATAATAATAATAATAATTTATATTTCATTGTTCTCTTATTAGGTTTTTTTTTTAATTTAGTTATTACTTGTATTAGTGTAGTTATTATTTATTAGGATTATGGTTTAAAGTGTTTTTTTAATTTAGTTATTACTTGTATTAGTGTAGTTTATTATTTATTAGGATTATGGTTTAAATTCAAATTCGAGTCTAAGTATAAAATAAAAAAAATACATGTCAAAATAGAATTTGAGTTCGAGTAGAGTATAAAAAGAAAGAAAATACATGTCAAAACAAAATTTAGATAGGAGACATGTGTCAAAATATAGCAGCAATTCTCATTCTATTATTATTATTATTATTATTATTATTATACATCTATCTACACATGGGTAATGGATTTCATGCAATTCTTATTTTAGCTTTATTATATATACATATGTAATGCATTACGTGTCAAAATCCAATACATGCATGGTAAGTATGATCTAATGCATCCAAATACATATGCATGGTAAGTTTCTCTTCTTGATCCTAGAAACAACAGATGCAAGAGGTGTATTATCACAGTAGCACCAAGATAAAATATACTGATCTGCATAAGAAACTCGAAGTCGCGTTAGTATTAAAAACAATAATTTTTTTAATAGAACACGGAATTAAAACTATATATATACATATATATATATATATATATATATATGTATGTATGTATGTATGTATGTATTGATTTTCAATTTTTGAATTTTTAATGAGAATAACATAGCAGGATTAAATTAAATAGAAATTAATTTTGAAAAAAAAGGCTAAATTTTAGTGCCTACAAATATTTTTTCTTTTTCTTTTTTCTTTTTTTGTTCGATCACTATACGGATATGGTGGTCACTCTGATGCTGCTTATCAAGGACACTTCACATTCCTTCCAATTTTAGCAACTTATAACTTCAAACGACATATGCATGGTGCTTGATTCCTCATCGTGGATAGCTCAAATTAAATCGTCAAAAAGGGAAAACAAGAGCGCATCCGTGCAAAGGAAGGAGTTAAACTCCCTTGCAAACATAGGGTAGGACAAGGTGATTCATGTATAACAAAATACAGACCCATAAAAGATCCATAGATGATGTATTGCTAGCTTACACACAACAGGTTTAGCTAGTTTCGATTCAACTTTAAACAGGCGCAGGATGAATGAACAATTGTTCGATGAAACCTTTTGCATGTTCAGGATAGGTATATGCATCCACGTCCTTGTAAAGCGTTTCCGCAACGCGTAAATTATTTACAATTCTGATGATGAGCTCCAATGAAACATCTGATGGTTTCATGCATTCCTGATTAATCTCCTTCCAGGCATCTTCTATCATTTGCCGCAATGCCTTTGTTGCTTCCTTTTCTGGAACTCCATTTTCCGTCATGTAAATTTGTACGGCAGAAGGGATATGTGGTCTCTTTTGCTCAAACTTCAAAAGTAAGATTTTTTGCAGGTCAGGCAACCAAAATTGCATGTAGGAGCAATACTTCAGACGAGTAACGATACTTACCTCATAACTCAACAGATCATCTGTGACACGAGCAATTATACTTGCAGGTCTATAAATTCTTGGTTTACTTTGCAACCATTCAAATGCGTCAAGACCTGCGACTTTTCCCATTGACATGTAGCATACTGTTCCCATTAAATTGATTGCCCCTGTAATAAATGCTTCGGTGAAATACTCGTCTAATGTTGATGGCAATTTATGTGTGTGTAACCACTCAGCCTCTCCATGGTTGCCTGCAATAAATCCCTTTACCTATACATATATAGCACCACCAACAAATTAACCAATTAAGCTCCAAGGAAATTAAAAAAGCAGCAGTAGTTTCTATTTGAAAGCACGTACCAAGGCAAAAACTAATCACTGTATTATTACCTCCCTTTTCCCGTAGTGGAGGCTGTACGCTCTTCCTTCGGCGGTGATTTCATCCTCATATTCGGCAAACACATCTAAAATTGCTTTATAAATCGTCTTCAGATAATCAGCTGGTAGATGATCTATTTCTGCATAGTCCCACCTGGAAAAAGGAAAGATTTATTCTCATCATCATGACTATTAATCCTAAGGACGTCAAAAGATAAAGCAAATGCAAAATTATTTACTTTTTACGTTCTAAAATGAGTGTACGGTTTTTTTTTTTTCAACTGTCTCAAAATGGATCTCCTCTAACCTAAAATTAACTAAATAATCATGCATAATTCCTTTCATATCCTTCTATTTCAACCAAAAAGTGCACAGTGTAATGAATACATTCATATTGAATAAGAGTAGTTTTGGAAGTCAGTTTGAATATAGGTAATGGGGCACTGTATTTATTGTCATTCATTAATCATTGTGGAATAGCATGCACGACACTTAAGGCAAGGAGTAATAAGTTAGTATTAAAAGGCCTCTCTAAACTATACCAAATACCAAAAGATTTTCTTTCAAGTCTCCCTTCCAAGTAGAGACTTTTTCCTGAATTTTTTTCCAACGCAAAGTATTCGAATTACGCAAAGATACAGTGGCAATATATACAAATTAAAACAGTATAAATGTATGAATTTACCTTCTTTTTTTTTTTAGAATCTAATGAAATAGCTTAGTTGCCAGTATCAAAAATATATATACCTCTCAATTGCCTTTCTAAACAACCGGTGCTCCTCCTTTGTTCCATATGCATCATAGACGTCGTCCACGATAGAAAACAATTTCAGAAGTTTGCCGTGCATCATTCGAGCTCGCGAATAGTGTGGCTCAAAATGCAAAATAACCGTCCATAAGAAGACCTCCGCTACTCTTTTTCTCGCAAAAGTACACATTTCTCCGAGTCTCGCCTCATCATACCACCTGAGACACACCCATGAACGTACATTATTTTCATTCTTATATATACAGCTCAAATCCATTAATGGCAGGCGCACCATTATACACACACACACGTATGATAATAACAAATAAATCCCCAATCTATTGGGTATTCCACAAATAGGTCCCCCATCTTTACCCTTTTTCTGGACTAGGCCCAACCTTTCAAAGTTATATCCCGTCAATCCCCACATTTTGACTCTATTAGAAAATCCCGTAAAATTGCTTTTAACACTTCCATGTCTATAGCAAGCTAAAAATTTGGTATGAAATTTTCCAATCCTGTTTTCACCAAATTGGTTCTTACTCTTTCCACCATTTCTATCCAAATGGGTACTAAAACAAGTTTTTTGCTTTTTCTTTTTTAGCATTAAAACAAGTCCTGAGCATATTTAAAAATGTAACTAAAAGAATAATGTGGAAAAAACACTCCAACTAATTGAACAATGTGAATAAAAATGCTCCATTTATCATTGAAGAAATTTGAACCAAGATACTAATAGCTCCCATAAAATAAGCTTTGGGGACCTATGGAATGCCGCAACTTTGGAAGGTGGAGCCTAATCTAGAAAAAGGATAAAAGTATGAGACCTATTTGTAGAATATCCAATAGGTTGGAGTTTTATTTGTAATTATCCCAAAAAACTTTCAATATACAGAGTACGTAAGAAGAATATGCCAATAAATACGGAGAATGTACCAGCAGCCAAACAACACCCAATGAATTAATTATTATGCATGCTCATTAAAAATGTAAGCAAAATGACAAACACTACTTACTTGTAGAGATCTTTCAGCTCTCGTAGATGCATGTACTGTACCCTATTAAAATCGAACTTTGCAAGCTTTGATAAGGTTTCATTTGGAGATTCTTCGTCTTCGTAGAAATCGATGAATTTTCTTGCCTCGAGTCTGGGAATTCCTCTGTGCAAGGGCTGTTTTAGGGCACTGCTTATTTGTCTGGTAAGATTATTGGGCAATGATTGAGTTTTCAGAAACGACTCCAAGTGAGTCTTCGTGATGGCAAAGGCTTCATCTAAGATATGCTCTCCTGGAGTACTCAGATGGGTAGCTTCATAAAGGCTTAGCATGCCTTTGGGATCATTGAGCACACTTTCTTTGAACTTACCTTCAGTGTCATGGAATTTCTCGAAAACATCTGATCCACAATCCATCATGACATATTATTAGTTAGCTAGGGTAAAGATAATGGGCCATTTTAAAGAGAAAATAATAAGGGGTTTTAAATACCCGTTATCATAGGAATACCGAATCTTTATTTTTACCCTTTAAACACCTTTAATTAAAATCTAAATTGATTGAAATAAATTTTTGTTTTAAATATAATTAAAAAAAATAGCTAATTCTTTTCTAAAATCAAAGAATCATCTCAATTCAATAACTTAAGCTATTAGATGAGATCTCAAGATATAATTTATATTATTTTCTAAAACATTTCCTCAAGTGAAAGCCTTTTTAGGCTTGAAATTTGTACAGGTTCACACTATTTTGTGCTTAATTTTTATCAAATAAATGGGGATAGTGAGATTAAAACTAGTGACCACTTAGTCATTAAAGCTCTGATACTATGTCAAAGAATCATCTTAACCCAATAGTTTAAGCTATTAGGTGAGGTCTCAAGCAGTCATGTTAAAGAAGACCTCGCTTAATAGGTTAAGCTATTTGGTTGAGATGGTTATTTGACATCTAATATCGCATTACATGCTTTTTTAACTTCACCTCATTAGCTATCTCATTGATATGAATACTAATTTCTAAACTAATTACTATTTCACACTTTTTTAATAAATAAATCGTCATTATTTCTATCTATTTACCACTTTTAAATTTCTTTCAATAAAATAATATAACATTGATATTATGTCTTTATGATGGTTTTTTTATCTTTTATCGTATGTTCAAATTGACATGGAAATAGGAAATAACACATCACTAAAGATTTTTCATAGAAAATAGGAAGAGATATTTTGGCACAAAATATTTTGAAGTACTTTTTTGTGATAAATTATGAATTATATAAAATAAAATGCAAGTTATAATGGAATTTGTACTCTTATAGGAAGAATTACATTGACACAAACTACGGCCATGTTTGGATACTTCAAATATATTAGGAAATAATGTTTCCGGCCACTTTAAAAAGACTGACTATACATAAGTTTTTCCTCAAAAAAAAATGAAAAAAGAAACCTATAGGTAAGCATGGTATTATTTGTTTTGAGGGTATTTTAAAAAATCATGTAATTAACTGATGAAACATTTAATTTTATATGGAAGTATGCTGATAAAGGAGAATAATTAATTGCTCGTTAACAAGTGTTCATGGACATCTATTAGAAAGATCCTGTTAGTTATTATAATCAACATCAACAAATAATGATTTTGGTATTGTTTAATATTTTTGAATTCAAGAACACTTTTAAAGAAATGCAAACTACTCATTTTATCAATGGCTAAAGCTGTTTTTCACCCTCACGCCATGAGTGCGGAAGTCATTGAAGCTTTAGCGCTCCTTGAAGCACTCAAGATGGCGACCTCTCTCTCTTTTATGTCAATCTTTGTAGAAGGAGATGCCAAGTCCTTAATCTCGACTATGCAGTTCAGGTCCTTCAATGCTAGTCATTCCAATTTAATACTCAAGGATGCGGCTAGACTAGCTAAATCTCTTCAGTCTTATAATTTTACTTTTGTTTGGAGACCTTGTAATTGGGTGGCGCATGTACTGCGCGCAAAGACTGTCACTCGTATAACAAAAACTCTGTACTCCTGTGTTGGCTCTGAGGTTATTTGGAGCGGCTAACATTTCTTCTTAGTCAAAGGAAGTATTATCTTTGAAAAAAAATAAAAATAAAAATAAAGAATCAATGTCGCAGCTAGATATATAGGTACTGACCGACAGACATCTTGTAACCAAATTGTCGGAAAATTCGGAACACAAGTGCGACAGTGTGGAGATCGTAGTCTTTTCCATCGAGGAGATGAGGTTGGGCATTAAAAATGTGATTTAGCTGCTCGTCAATGCAACTGTCGAAGTGATACGACAAACCAAGGCGGTATATATTGTTGATCAGCTCAACTTTCTCCACTGGATCATCACTTGGGCTGCTCTTCAACATTTTCTCTACTTCTCCTTTCAGCATTTCAACTTGTTCACTATTTGATTTGTATTTCTGCAACCAGTGAAGAAGAAGAAGAAGAAGAAGAAGAAGAAGAAGAGCGTGCAGACGTGGTCATGAGCAATTAATTTCAGACTACTATAAAAAGGAAAAAAACAAAGACAAAGACAAAGACAAAGACAAAATATAAGTAGTGAATAGATACATAAAGAGGAAGAGAGGTATATGTTTACCGACTCATCAAGCTTCAATGAAATAAAGCAATCTTCCCATACGTCAGAAGGAAAGTCTGCCGTTGGACGAGAAGGCTCCATCAACACGGCGTTCGTTGATAGATTTGCCCGCAACAGCAACGCTGCTCTATTATAATTAATTGGCGCCGGGATATTGTTTCTATTATGAGATAAACGACTAAAAGAAACAGAGCGATGATCATCACTAGGATTGCTAAGGGAGATGTTCGCCAATGGGCGGCAGAACATTTGTTGGGTGCCCGAAGTCATAAAATGTAGTGGTGCTGCCATTTTTTATTTCGAAGTGTTGTCAAATAGCTGATCAAATTTTTTGTCTATTCAATTATCCATTTATAGACCACACTATCTTGTGTGATGAGTGTGCCAATAACAAATTACATGTCTTGAACGAAATAAAATGCATCCCAGAACAAAAATTAAGTACAAGGATAAAATGTCAAAGCAATAAATTTTGTATTTTGTTCTTTTTAGAATTTTTTATTTTATAAAATCATAGAAAAACTAAAGATAAAAAGATAAAATGACCTAAAAAATGAGTGAATATAAAATCAATGGATGCATATGTTACTAAGAAATGGCAGTGGTGATGTATTCTGGTTCACAAAAAAATTATGTGGGAGTCTCAAGCGTGTCTTTTACGTGAATGACAAAAAAAATAAAATTGAGGGAGCCGAAAATTTTTTGGTGCTGTTTATAAATATGTGAATATTTCTATGGATGTTTTTGTCCTTGGTTCCTAACACTTGTCGAGGATCTTCAATTTAGTATAGAAAATCCAATAATTTGGAATGCCCATTTCTAAAGAAGAGTGGGCCGGACACTTTCTTTTAGAGTTATGTTTACATGTTAAAATTTAAAACACAAATAGAGGTTAGCAACGTGGAACTAATGCTGAAAAATCAATTCAAACCAAGAATGTTTAAATTGTAAAACTAATATATATATATATATATGCACTTTGGTTTGGTTTTTGGTTCAAAAGCAATTCACAGGTTTCATGACCAAACACACGCACACCCAAATCAATCTAATTCAAATCAATCATAAACAAAAATTCAAATCCCTAACCCTAATCTAATCACGTGATCAGTTGACCACTTACTACACCATGACACTAAGGCACCCGCCACCACCCAAAATCATTGGCGCCACTGCTAAAGACTTTTTAGGTGGCCTCCCTCATATCTTCTTCTCCATTTTAGTCTTTGTGGATTCTCCAAATAATTATAACCGTGTTTAATGTTTTTTTTTCCTAGCCAAGAATTAGTAGAGCATGATCAAGCTAATTTAAATATGGGAGATGGTTGTATTTGTTGTGGTTTTAAATCAAAAGATTGGCTTGTGTTTTTGATGATGTATGTTTCGGCCATGGTTGAGAACAAAATAAAGGCCAAGTTTAATGAGATAATCTATTCGGCCAAGTGAAAAAAAAAAGAAGAGAAAGTAGAGGCCGAGAGTTACAAAAGAAGAAAAGTTTGTGTCCGAAGTGTTTTTCAATGTTTATATGTTTGTGGGAATGAAAAGGATCAAAGAAGTTGAGTTATGTTGTTTAAAGTGAAAGAATGATGTACTTGGATGCATACTTGTGTATTGGTTCTTTGATGTTTTAGTTGCTCTACTTCGTTTGATTCTTAACCATTTTTTTATACTTCTTTCTTTTTACCTTATCTATAGCCAAGCCCATTACAACCTTGTTAAAGATTTTTTGATTCATAAATTGCTTGTATATTTTTGGTAGTGTATTCAAGATTGAAAAGCAAGTCTATGATTGAACATAGTTAAACACGTGAACCATAAAAACTTGAGTGTTGGAGTGTATACTAATAAAAGGATCTATTACTTTGATATGCAGCTATTTCACTACTTTTATGTTTTGGTTATTGTTAACTTATTTCTTGTAAATAATGTTTATACTCTTTGATATTGTTATTGTTGGGAGGTTAGGAGAAAAGTTATTCACTTAAGTGGTTTTTCTTTGCATAGTTTCTTTTTAAATTTTCATTGCACTTAGTTTTGCTTTTTTTTCTTTTAATCTTTTCTTTTTCTTTTTTGCTTTCCTTACTCGTGGACAAGCAAGAGCTAAGTGTGAAAGAATTTGATGCACTAATAATTTACGATATTTTTCATATCTAATCCTTAGTCTCTTGTATACATTTTATGTCTAACTATAGCTCATTTTTCATGTTTTCGAATTATTAGAGCTTTGGAGACAAAAAAAATATAAAAAGGAAGTAAAAGGACTTGTTTTAACAACTTTTTTTTGTGTTTTTGGCAAATTTGACCTTTAGTCCTTCAAGAATTTTTATCTCAAGATTGGTGAAACCAAAAATTCTGAAATTTTGTAGAAACATTCTAACTCATTGGAGTACTAACATGAATATTTTCATAATTTTCAGATGTGCATTTTGGCTGGAAACAATTCCCAAAGTCTGATCGACCTAGACAAAATTCTAGGCATCGAGAGAGATTTGAGAATCCGGTTCGATTTATCATTTCTCACTAGTGTTTCCAATTTTATGTCTACCTTACTTTTACGACAATGTCTTCTCCAAGAGACGGCACGGAAATAAAGATCAAAGAAGATCTCTTTGAACAATGCCTTAAAGAAGGAAAATTTAGTAGCAGTACGAACAGACTACAATGCAGAATTTCCAGATTGAACTTTCGACCTTGTTCGACATATTTTGGAAGATCCAACCTTAGATCTTTGCGATTCAAAGCTACAATTATAGTTCACTAAAACATCTAGCTCATGTTAAATTTTGAACCGTTCAAGCGTCATGAACAGTGAGCTCGCAATTTATGAAAATGTCCTTGGGAATTGCCAATTTTCCAATCCGAGAGAGTTGAAGTTCTATCATATTTCTAACGAGCACATGAAGATTTAAGTCAAGTTTGAGTACAGAAACGAGCCCAAAATCGAAGTCTAGCAGCCATGTCCTTTCCTAGCCCTAGTTGTCGCGCTTACAAAGGAGAAAAAAAAGCTTCCTTGCCCATCTACCTTTCCTTTTCTGAATTTTAGGATATTTATAGCCTTTCGTTTAGAGGCCTTTCTTTTTGTCGCATAACTCTTTTAAAACTTGGCATCTTTTGGTACGTGGCAAATTGCATCAATTAATGGAATGTTGATATCGACTTTACAAAATAATTCCAAAAGTTCTTTCTCTTTTTTTTTCTTGTTTTCTTTTTACGCTAAAAGCACTAACTGGAAAGGGTGGAGTTAATTCATAATTGGAAGTTTTGGGATTGAGAATTTGATGGTAGTTCTAGTGACCAAAGTGGCAGCATTCAAGTCCAAGGCAAGCAAAAGGCCAGAATATTTGATAAAGATCAAGCTAGTTTAAGTAAAGGGGTACATTCTATGGAGACTACAATTCTAGTGATACATATTGGCAAGAAGGAGGAAGTTGCAACCAATAAATAAAAATAATCTTATAATTTCAAGTGGTAAGAGAAGTTAATTGTAATTGTCATTGTTTTTATTTTAGTTGGTTATCTAGTAAATAACTATAATATATATTTCTTTTTAATGTAGAATGTATGTCTGGATTGAGTACATTGTAATGAAAAATTCTTTGATTTGGTGTGATTCTAAAATGAGAGTGATTCTTTAGAGTGGTGTGAGGCTACTTGTTTCATAATTTCTTGCAATCTTTATTTTTCTGCAATAAAATATCAGACTTCTTTCCCTTTGTCAATTCTTTCTTTCTGTTATCTTTTCTACTAAATCCCAGAATTGGTAACTTGGTTCTTCTTGATATCGCTTGGCATTAGAATTACCTTGGTTTACAATGTAGAAGTCTCGGCATTAGAAGAGGTTGGTAAATGTAAATCTTTCTTTTTGTTGAAGGGTGCAAGTTCCAATTCTTCTTCCTCCTCCATGTTAACTTCTTTCTGTTTTCATTCACCAAGAGTTTTTCCACCTCGAAGTTCAATTGCATCTACATTTTATGTTATTTGTGAAGGAGATTGATTCATCATTTGAGCTTCTAATCTTTTTATGGACGAAGCCATTTGCCCTACTTGATTTTCAATGTTATTTGCCTTTCGCTGCAAAGAATTAACATGTTGTTGCAAAGACAAACTGCTAGTAGCAAAAAGCTTTATCATCTCCTTAATTTCCTTCCAATCATCATCATTAGACAAACCATTAGTATTTTGGTTTACAGTGTAATCCGGTTGTTTATTGTGGAAAGATTGTTGTGAATAGAATTCAAAAAGGTTAGGATGTCGGTTTTGAGGAAGGTAATTTGGGTTACCATAACAGAAATTCAGGTTATCTCTCCATCCAGGATTGTAAGTTTGAGAAAAAGGATCATATTTCCAATGAGGTTGAGAGTTAAAATTACTACCTCCTATAACATTAAGTTATGCTACTTGTTCATCATGCATCTGAGAACAAAATTCAACCATGTGATCATTCATGCTGCAAATAGAACAAGTTTGAGAAATAGCAACACCATACATCAAGGATCTAACAAAGGAAGTAAGTTCTTTTTGGCTAGAAAAGAGAGCTTGAATTTGAGATTCTAAGTTAGAACTACTTACCTCGTTTACTCATTTGGTGTAGGCGTCAGCTCTTGTACCAAAATTCTTTGAGTTTGTCGCCATGTTGGTGATCAAATAACAAGCATCTTTCAGAGTTTTATCAGCCAACACACCAACACTTATTGCATCAATTATACTCTTATCTTGCGGCATCAATTCTTCATAAAAGTATTGAATAAACAATTGATTGGGTATCTGATGATGTGGACATTGATTATACAGTTTTTCAAATCGATCCTAGTATTTGAAAAGAGTTTTGCCATGTAATTGTCAAATACCACATATTTCCTTCCTTATGTTTGCGGCTCGAGAAGCAGGAAAGTACTTTTCAAGTATAAACACCCAACAAAAAAAAAGTAAAGCCTAAAATGACTTCATCATCATTAAATCAGCAACAACATAGTTTTTGGCTGTTGATTTCTAAATTGGCAGTGACATAGTTTGGCTACCAATTTTTAAATTGACAGCGACACTAACCTAATAAAAATTAGTGTTGGACCGACCATTCTAAGGGAAAATTAGAATAGAAACCAATCTAAGATATGCTAAAAGGGGAATAAGGATAACCATTATCCAGCAACCAAACACCCTACTTTATTTAAGAGGGGGTTATAAATAAAAGGGGAGAGAGAGAGAGAGGGCGACTTTTCCTCTTCCCAGCCCAGCTACAATAGCTGCATGTGTCCAACTGCATGCTCTTGCCCCTTTCCTCCTTCCCACAAAGAGCTGAACCAAACCCAGGTGTATGTGCCTTCCTTAAGCATGAGAAAGAGGAGAGAGAGCTTGGGAGGAGGCTGAACAACTACAAACATGAATGGAGTATAGGCCTAGATCCGTTGGGAAGCTGACAGGAGGGGAGAAACCGAATGAGAGGAAGAAGAGGAAGAAAAATTGAGAGAAGAAAGGAAGAAATATTGTCAAGCCCTTCCCAAAACTGCTTAGATCTGTGAGGAATGCACCATGACATTTCTCCATCTATTCTTGAGTACTTGGAAATGAAAGGAAGAAGAAAACCATGAGGGAGTGCCCAAAATTTGTACACCAACTGTTAAAGAAAAAATTAAGCTAAAACGAGGGACAAAAAATGGGGCTGAAAAAGTGATCTAACCCCAGAACATTCAACAAGAGAGATGGACAATTTTGAATACACAAACCTAGTAAGAGGACTGGCCATAGTGAGGGCTGGATAAATTCTGAACTTAAGTAACAAAATGCATAAATGATGATCTTATCAGAACTCTAGAGACATACTTGAACCAAAAACAGAATCATACGTGAGTTAATGATGAAATTTATGCATATTGAGTTGCTGAAGTTATATGTAAATATGTTAAATTGATGTTAAGTACAAATTGGTGTTGTTAATAAATCTTGAAAGGCATGTTGTAGCTAAAACATGAATTACACTAATAATGTTTTGGTTTTGTTGGTGTGATGAATGGACATGGGTAGTAGTGAATCAAAGAATAGATGTGTGTTTGTGAATTATGATTGTGACTATGCTTGTGATATAATATGATGAATTGTATGTACAAATTTGGGAGTGTTGGGCAATAATGTTCCGACCAAGAGGGGAGAGATAAACCATGAAGAACTATGCATAATGAACACACTTAGAGTGACAAAAGCTGAATTAGAAATAGGACCCTTATGTGTTGTAGAATTATTATGAGTTGTGTTGATACATTACCAAGTTACAATTGAGAATGTAAAAGTGTATTGTTGTAGCAATGCTAGATGCTGATATTGGAAAAAATGATTTGGGAAAACCTTGCTAAATGAACATGTGTCGATGTTTGTGTTGGTTATGATGAATGATAAACGGAGTGTGATTTGGTGAGGTTCTATGTCCAACTAGGTTAAGAAACATTGGTAGAGGGAAGCCTAGCATAAGTCTTACGCTTAGCCGAAAGGAAGAAGTGAAACTAGAAACGACTCCATTGTCGTTGTCGATTTCTGAATTGGAAGTGACAGGGTTGCGTTAATCATTTCTGAGTCGGTAATAACTAAATTTTCATCAACAATTTTGGTGTTAGTAGCAAATTAGTTCTCACTGCTGAAATGTGGTGTCAACAATGAATCGATTCTCATTACCGAAATGTGGTGTCAGTAGTGAATTGGTTCTCACTGACGAATCTATGTTCTAGTGAATCAGTTTGCTAGTGAATATGTGTTACCATCGAACCAGTTTCCCTGACAATTCTGCGTTCCAATGAATCAGTTCGCTAGCGAATCTGCGTTATTAGCTAACCAGTTTTTGCAAACTAATTTCTGCAGCAGATTTATGTATCTAAATTGGTTTGATGATTAAAATGATTGCATTATGTGAATGTGAATAAATGGATTCTTGAAATATGTATTGTGATGAGTCATGTGATTTCAGAATGCAAATGTGCTAATTTGTGCCATTGATGTATTAGGTGATGCGATCGGAATTGGACCTTCGATTGCACAAGGACACCCCACAGGAGGGACAAGTACCTTTTTTTTTATATAACATTAATGTTCAAAAATAACTTGTTTGAGGATGATATATTATTTCATTATGAAGAATGTGAAACCGATCATGAAATGTTGATTGAATCGTTGATGAATGTTAAATCGACTATGAAATGTTGATTGAGTTGTTGATGAATATTTAATCGATTACGAAATGTTGATTGAGATATTGATTAGTTTTGGCTAATGGCCTCCGAGATGGACGACCGTGTTGTGATTGATGATTAGCTTCGACTAATGGCATCCAAGATGGATGATTGAGTTGTGATTAATGTTTAGCTTCGACTAATGGCTTCTGAGATGGATGACCGGGTTATGTTTGATGATTAGCTTCATCTAATGGCACCTAAGATGGATGATCGGGTCATGATTGATGATTAGCTTTGGCTAATGGCACCTGAGATGGAGGACTGGGTCGTGTTTGATGATTAGCTTTGGCTAATGGCAACCGAGATGGATGACCGAGTTGATATTGATGATTAGCTTCGGCTAATGGATGACCACGTTGTGTTTGATTATCAACTTCGACTAATGGCATCCAAGATGGATGACCGAGTTGATTATGATGATTGGCTTCAGCTAATGATATTTGTAGAAATGACGGGTTTGAATTTGTGATTAGTTTTGATTAATGGCATCTGAGACGGATGACCGAGTTTAAATGTTGTGATTAGTTAAAGCTAAAAGTATCCAAGGTGAATGACCGGGTTAAGGTGAAGTAATTAACCCCAACTGATGTTAAACTTCGGCCCAACAACTCCTATGGAGAGGTTGGGTGTGTGAGAGAAAAATACTCTTAACGAAATAATAAGAGATGTACAATACATATAAAAAGTAAAAGAAGGAATCTATCAATTCTAAGTTAATAATGAAAAGTAACGATAACGTACTTCTAGTTGTTTATTATTATGTTAGATTATTTACAATAATTGTATCCATGTTGTTTTTATAAAAAGGAAATCACACAATCAAGATGCGTAGGAAAGCCGATTCCAGAGGTTCACATATTTTGAAAGGTGCTATGTAATAGTATGTCTTAGGTGTTATGTTGAATATTTTCCATTCGGCACTTTTATAAAGACTTGTAATGAAAACTGTAATGGAACACAGATATGGATGTGCGAACATGTAGGTACGATGTTATGAATATATTTTTATGGTATTTCTCTTTTATGAGGATGTTGTATTGTGAAATCACAGGAGAATCATATGAAAGAAAGTACTAGTTGTGTAAAATTATCGTTCGGTACTCGTGTATAAACTCGTGTTGATAACGAGACTATAACAAGAATACAAACTCATGAGTATGTCAATATGATGTAATGTAAATGTATGAATATGAAAATATAATATTATAGGCATGTGTATTGAGTATCCGTCTTATGAGAATATTGATTTACAAAAACTGTATTCGTATGATGTCACGATAAGGAAGGAAACCTAATTACTAATTCATAGAATGTCATTATGAGAAGTATCGAGAACTTAAAAAAAATCCACTGATTTTGGCTTTAGAAAAGCCGGGTCGTTACATCAAGGAACTTCATTTTCAAGTTGTTCCATGTGCGAATAGATCCGCAGGGCATAGAAAAGAACCGCTCTTCAGCCGCCCCTTTCAAAGTGAAAGGAAAGGCTTTCAATTTGACTTGATCCTCCTCCACTCCTTGTGGTTTCATTCCATTACACACCATATGAAATTTCTTTAGATGCGAGTGACTGCAAGATACTTAAAAGAAGGTAATAAGTGTATAAAACTAGATTTAAGCTCAAAATTAACATCATTAACATGAATACATAAAGGTTGATTGTCAAGATTTGGAGCGGCAAGCTCCTTAAGTGTTCAACACTTTTGGATAGCCATCTCAAAGTGATTTTTGATTGATGAAGTTGATGACGATGATAGTGAGGCATTTGGATCAGTATAGATTCTGTCTAGTGAGGATGATTCTCCTTCTTTAAACATAGTTGGAAAGGAGGGTTAAACGAACAAGTTTTTTCCTCTAATTCTCGGGTTTGATGAGGATCGTGAAGGGGTGATCGAATCGGAGAATGATATTGTGAAAAGCATCAAGAATCTAACGACTTACAAAAAAAAATCTATCGATTTTGGCTACGAAAAAGTCGGGTAGTTACAATCTCGGTTTCATGTCCTTCAACATTGGATTTGCTTTTTATTGGGTTCTCTCTGCCTCATAACCCGAGAATAATGCTTAACGGGTTAACTCATATTGACTTAGCTCATTTTTTGTGTTATTTTTATAATTAAAGTTTTTATAAATTTCGTTGTTCAACATTGGCTCTGACATGATGGATTGAGAATTAAGCTTCATAATTTATTTTTATTTGCTCTTTATGAAGTTATCAAAGTCTCATAATAAGAGTCGCGGATCTAGCAAGTTAATCCAGGTTAAATCAAGTTGTTTTTTATTTTCTTTTTACGAGGTTATCTCGGTCTCATGACCTGGGTCACAAGTTTGATGGATTAACTTGGGTTGTTTTTTATGTTCTTTTTTTTTATTGATATTTTTAGTCTCATCATTCAACATTGAATTGATTAGGAATTGCACATTTGTAATTTGTTTCAATTTTTTTCTGTGGGATTATTTCGGTCTCATGACTTGAAGTCACGAGTTTGACAAGTTAACTCGAGTTGCTTTTTTAGGTCCTTTTTTAATTCATTTTTTTTTCAATTTCATTTTTTAACATTGGATTGATTGAAAATTAGACCTTTTGTTTTGATTTGTTTTCTATGAGGTTATCATAGTCTCATAACTCAAGTCACATATTTGATATGTTAACTCGGGTTAACTCAAGTCAATCCAATATGTTGTATTTTAATATTAAAAAAAAATATCATCTTAATAAAATTTGTAAATCAAACTATATTTTTACGGATCATTCACAACTCAGGTTGACTTGCGGAACGATTTGAATCAATTGATAAGATTCCACAAACTTCACTGAGAGGTAAGAATCCCAAACTCCAATTTTTACAAAAAAATAAAAATAAAATTGTAATTATGTAAAGTTCATGGAATGATAGTGGATATTTTCATACGTCATTCGTCTGCCAGTTCCATGGCTATCAGAACTCATTTTCACTTGGGAAAATCATTAGTGCAAGTTCCATAATACACACACATATATAATGGACCCTCATGGCAGGACCACTGCTCTTTCTCTTTCAGATATGCAGACAATGATAAATAAATATATAAACGTAAAATCATTGGCTGCATCTGTGAAAGAGAAATGCTAGTGGTCCCGCCATGGTGTATTTGGACTGAATGGGAGAGTGATGGGCGCGTGTCTTTGGACTGAATGGGAGTGCGGGTAGTCCCTGTTTTCAGCTGGCAGAAATTTGATTTCACTGATGTCGACTGGCGCGTGTGTTTGTTTGTGGATATTTCTAAGATTTCATTTGCTTGATTATGATGACGTGGGCATGGTACATGATGTGGTCCTCTGGCAAGGTAGCAGATTCTGGGGCTGGACAATGATAGGGGGACACATGAGAATTTTACGTGAGTCTCACACACAAGCATGTCTATTATAGGCAAAAAAAAATTTGAGGAAGCTGACAAAAAAATTTGTTGCTATTAAAATATGTGTACTTTTTTATGGACGTTTTTTAATGGGAGAGCGATATCCTTAATGCTTCTGAGCATGCTGGACCATGGCTGGACCACTGCTATTTTTTTTTGACATATGCAAACAATGATATATATATATATATATATATATATATATATATATATATATATATATATATATATATATATATATAAAGAGGAGATAAGACCTACATGAACGTAAAATCATTGGCTGCATCTGTGAAAGAGAAATGCTAGTGGTCCAGCCATGGTGTATGACGAAAAAATTATCCTCCAAGATTTCAGTGATGATGACTGGCGTGCTTGTTTATTGGTGAATATTTCACTTCATTTGTCTTTTTGTTT
Organism: Populus nigra; assembly: GCF_951802175.1. Lineage (NCBI taxonomy): Eukaryota > Viridiplantae > Streptophyta > Magnoliopsida > Malpighiales > Salicaceae > Populus > Populus nigra. The sequence continues at coordinate 1,278,879 of NC_084853.1, forward strand.
AATAATTTAAAACATAAAACTACATTTCCTAAACAAAATGAAATGCATGCCAAATTAAAAGTGAAATACAAGGACAAAATGTTAAAGCAATAAATTTTGTACTTTGTTCTTTTCCGAATTTTTTATTTTATATAATCGTAGAAAAACAAAAAATAAATAGATAAAAAAGACCCAAAAAATAAGTAGATAAGGCATATTTGAACGTAAAATCAACAGAGGTGTATGTGAATGAGAAACTTCATGGTGTATTCTGGTTCACGAAAAAATTATCGAGAGAATTAATGGGAGAGCGATTGGTCCCTGCCTTTAGCTGGCAGAATTTTTTTTTTTTTTATTATTATTAGTATGGGTATCCGGGTGAGCTTGCGTACTTCTCGACTAATCTAATAAGTCCTGAAATTAACAATTATATAAATTTTTAATAATTCTAATTTAAACTAATAATTTTTTAAAAATAAATTTAAAATCCCACCATTTTAGCTATGCTTAACCTAATGCAGAAATTCAATTTCACTGGTGATGATGGGCGCGGGTGTTACGACTGAATGAGAGTGCTAGGAGTCCCAGCTTTCAGCCAGCAGAAATATGATTTCAGTGATGTCGACTGGCACGTGTGTTTGTAAGTCGATATTTCTAGACTTTTTCGGCCCGTTTATTTGCTGAAAAATAGTTTTTTTTTAAAAGTAAATTTTAGAAAAATAAATTCCAGGAAAGTGAATTTCAGAAAAGTATTTTCCGATGCTTGGTAGTGTAATGGAAAATAAGTTGGAAAATATTTTCCAGTGTTTGGTTATGTCATGGAAAATGAGCTGAAAAATAACTTATTAATGCTTTATTTTTCTAAAGTTTATTAAAATAATGAGGAACAAATCTTACAAATTAAAAAGTTGAATGAGAATGAAATTGAAAAAAAAATATAATTTTATAAATTATCTCAAATAAAATAAATAATAATCAAAATAATAGAGATCAAATCTAAAAAATTAAAAAAAAATAAAAGGTGAAGAAATTAAAATAACAATAATTAACATTTCATAAATTATTTCAAATAAAATAAGTAAAAATCAAAAGAGTGAGGATCAAATTTGATAGATAAAAAATTTCAATAAAAAAATGATAAGGAAAAAGCAAATAGCAATTATAAAAATAAGGACCAAAATTAATATAAAAATTAAATTTTAAGAGATGGAATTGAAAAATAAATATGCAAAACAAATTATATATAGCAATCAAAAGTTTGAGGATCAAATTTAATATAATCAGCAAATAATGACATTTCTAAATTTTTCACAACTTCCGGAAAATGTTTTCCGCCCAAATTTTCCAGGAAAACACTTTCCTGAAAACCAAGCCAAATTTTCCTTTGACTGGAAAGTGTTTTCCGTTGACCAACTTTTCTAATGGCAAACAAACACATGAAAGTTTGGAAAGTGGTTTCCCGGAAACCACTTTCCGGAAAACAAACACAGCCAAAAGGGAAAATACTTTCCTGGAAACCAAACTAAATTTTTCTTTGACTGGAAAGTGTTTTCCGTTGACCGAAAAATATTTCCGTTGACTAGAAAGTGTTTTTCGTTGACCAACTTTCCTAATAGCAAACAAACACATAAAAGTTTGGAAAGTTATTTCCCAAAAAGTGAATTCCGAGAAACAAACATGGCCTTCATTTGCTTGATTATGATGACATGGCATGGTACATGATGTGGTCCTCTGGAGCTGGACAATGATAGGGGTACAAATGAGAATTTTGCGTGAGTCTCACACACGGGAGAGTGTGCCGGACACTTCTGTTTAGAGTGCGATTAAAATTGTTTTTTAAAGTATTTTTTATATTAAAATAATTTTTTTTTATTATTAAAAATTTATTTTTAAGATGAGCACATCAAAACTATTCCATGCATACTAAAAAAATTAATTTTTAATAAAAAAAATTAATTTTTTTAAAACAGTGATTGACGTACGTTTTCGATCAATATTGCTTTAATGCCCTGCATCCTTGCCGCGGGGCCTAGCAATGGAGCAACAAATTTGTCTTTGTGAAAATAATTATAATAAAAATTTTTTATTAAAAATGCTGGGTGTTCTCTCATAATGCTAAACTTGGAAAAATTTTCATACGTTTTAAAAAGTTATGATTTAATTATATCTCGTGAAATATATAGTGTTAAAGTGAAAAACTATCCTTTAAAAAAAATAAAAAGATAATATTCTCTTTGACTAATCTGAGTAAAATCAAAATTCTTAATGCCTATATATAAAAATTTCATATTTAGTATAAGAAAATTGCAAGAGAAAGGTTACCGTTACTTGTATGTTTTTATTTTATTTTATTCAAATGCTATAATATTTTAAGTTTATTTACAAATAAATTTAATATTTAGTATAAAAAAAATTGCATGATTAACTGAACCAAATAAAATAATTTTTAAATATTAAAAAACATTTCTCTAAAAAGGAAAGGCAGAAATGGAGATCTAAAAAAGAAGAAAAAAGATTGCATTTGATCTGAATCAATATTAATATACATTATGAAATTTCTATTTTCTATTGTATTGCTTGATAGGTATGCAGTCTCTTTGCTTGTGACTACTAATGTACTAAGTAATAAAAAAGGTGTTGGGATTTTAGCTGGTTTTTACATTTTATTATCGCTTGTTATATTCTACATAGTAAAGTGAAAGGATCTCTTATATATACGGAGAAGAGAGACAATGGCCTTTTTACTGTTCTTTTCTAACCATTTTCTCAATTAGCAAATGCAATAAAAAAATGAAATGAAAAGGAAAAAATTAAAAAAGCTTTTGAAAAATGAAGCACATGTTTTTTAGAAAAGAGAGACAAAAATGGACCTAGTGTCCAGAGCCTGGCCTGCGGGTTGGCTGGGCAGCCTAATGTGGGCTACGCTAGGCCAGGCCAATTAAAAAAAAAAAAAAAAAACTCAACAAAAAAGTGAATCTAACATCAAGAACTGTTTTTGGTCCTAAAAAATACATGATTTAGAGAGAAAATTGGTTCTTTGTATTTTTAGATCCGGATTTTGAGTCCGACATTAATAGAGTCAATAGATAGAGTCACCTATATCCAGGAGTAGAAGTAAGGGGGCAAGCAGCGTCCAGGCCCTAAAAACATTTTAAAATTTTTCATTAGATAATTAAATCTGAGTTGGAGGTGTTATATTTTTTTATTTTAAAAAGATGGCCTTATTAACAATAATTAAATGTAACTTTACTTTTGATTTTTTATTTACTTTTTACCGACGTGAAAAGAAAAAAATATAAGGTCATTACTTTATGTAGACCTAATATAAATCTTGTAGCCGATAAAAACACAAATCACGAGTAAAATTTTTTTACAAAAAAATTGAAGCAGAGCCATCAATTAATTTATCTTTCACAAAATAAAAAAAAGTAACTTAAATTTAAAATTTATTTTTGTTTTATTTTGAGATGTTTGTTAATAATTTGATGATGATTTTTTATAATTCCACTATTTTTGCTCATTTTGTTTCTCAGATATACTAGTTCTACCAATTGTTTTTTGAATTCTTGTTATGGTGATATTTTTTCTAATTAATTAGATATATTTTATTAGTTTGTTTTGATTATGCTTAGATTTTTTTTATGTTTTGTTTTAAATAGAGCCGCCAAAATTATCAATTTTTTCTCACTATATATGTTTTGATTTTAGAACATGTCATCCAATCATGTACCCAATCATCTAAAGTTAAATCACATGTCATCAATTTTTGATTTATGTCGAGGATTGATTGAAACAGAAAAATTAACAATTTATCCACTAGTTGACAGGTTGATTTGACATGTTTTGACTCTTCCTGTTTCGACAACAACTACTGAACGAGTTTTTTGAGTGATAAAAATTGTTAAAACAAGACTTCGCAATCGGATGAAGGATGATTTTCTTGTAAATTAATTGATTGTCTATATAAAAAAAAAATTGCTGAAAGATTCACAATTAATATGATAATCGATGATTTCTATTTTATAAAAGAACGACGAGCATAATTAAAATAAATATGTAAGAATCATTCTTTATTATTTTTTGCTTTATTTCAAAGTTTATCAAACATAAATAATGCTTCGCTTTAACTAATGTTTCTTATATACTTTGTATATTTATATTTGATAAATATAAAAACCAACAACATTAACATTTTATATTGCTCCAAACCTTTTATATTATAATAAGGTCATTATATGTTTGTAGTAAGTTATTTAAATTAAATTAAATTATATAGGTTTTGTTTAATAGCTCATGTATAATAAAATAAAACTAATATTATATTTTATTATATTAATTTTAACATTCTAATAAATAATTATAGCTCTACCCTGCATGTATCAAAGGAGTCTCCACTTCACCGGCAACACTTTCACACCAAAAGCGCAGCCGCCCACTGCCATCAACAACCTGACCATGAGTTCTCTCTCTCCCGGTCTTCTACACCTCTTCTCCCGTTCTCTCTCCTTTCACTGTCACAAAAATAGGCCAAAATGGATTTGTCACTTTTACACTCATGGACCAAAATTGAGTATACGAACTTCAGGGACCAAATGAAAACACAGGGAAAGATGGAAAGGAAACAATAAGTGCATTATCGTCAAAACACTGCTCATATCCTCAGAACGGTGTCGTTAATATCCCACAACAAACCATTTCCACGGGCATTCTCGTCATGCCACTATCGCAATGCTACAGAACAATCGCTACAATAAAGGGCAAATCAAACAATTCACTGTTCTATCTGTTGTAAGAAGTACGACCAGTAACATAATGCAAAACGGGGGGGCGTCTCTTGAACCCTATTGCAATGCTACATTAAACTCAACTTTAGTATATGGATAATAATTTATGTGTTTAAATTTAAAAGTCAAAAGTAAGGAAAAAAAAAGTAAAGAAAGAGAAAAAGGAAGGGAATGGGAAGAAGACAGGGAAGGAAATATTAATTAAATGTATAGTAAGCTATCACACTATTTGGTGTATAGTATAATTAGTTTGTTTGTAAATCATTTTCGTGTTGATTGTTTAATAATTATTAATAAATCTCAGCTTATATGATCATAGTATATGATAATGATGATGATAAACATCATATTGTCTTATAATAAAAGAAATATTTATTTGTTTATTTTGGTATAGTTCTTGGTAATGTTCTTCGGACAATGTATAATGCACAATAAGTAATAGTCAAATGCTTAGTCTATGGATCATTACTCATACATTTCATAAACGATGATAGATAACACAATGTCATCCATTTTATTTAAATGAAAATCGTATAATGAAATTGTAATAACTCAACTTTTTCAAACTCAAAACAACATTATTTTTTATCACCATATCATTATGGAAATTGATAAATTAATGTCCATTCATTATCGTGGCACCATCCATATGTAATAACATCACTCGACATTTGATAAGGAGTAGTTCTCACACATACACAAAACATCACATTTGCATAAATACAAGTTTACATCATAATATATGTACATAGTCATAAGTGTGCATACTTAACTAATAATAGTCATTATGAGTTTAAACAAAAATACCAAGTAATAGTTATACATTAATACATTTTGTTCATACAAATTGCATCGTGATTTAAAATGCGACTACATGATCCTTTGCAAAAGTAGGGTCCCGTGAAATGGGGTTTCTAGGCACCTCGTTGGTGTGATGTCCCTGCTATAATACAAATATTTACAAGAATTATAAATAATTAATAATAAGCAAATAAATATTATCATTATTTTCTGTTTAAAGCATAAAGATCGTAGTTCTTTCATTTACTTGGTACACGTAAAATATAATACACATGAATGCATCAATTATTGAAACTAACTCATAACTTTTCAATCCGGCTATCCTCTTAGGATGCCCTTAGCCGAAGCTAATTATTAATCACAACCCGACCATTCGCTTCAGATGTCATTAGCCAGAGCTAATCATCTATTCATCTTGGTCATCCACTAAGGATGCCATTAGCTGAAGCTAATTGCAACAACCTGACTTTTCCAAGCTATAAAAACGATAATTTTTTTTTTCTACACAACATCATTTCGGAAATCGATAAACCGGTTTCCACTCATTATCGAGGTACAATCCATACACAAATCATCAATCGACATTTCATTAAAAGCAGTTTTTACATATGCACATAATCTCTTTTTGTAAGAAAATTGACAATATCAGCAAACCAAGACATTGTAGCAACATAAAGTAAAGATTCATCAGGAAAGTAATCATTGATTGGTGTGATGTCAGATATCGAATCTATTGTCAATCTTGACAAATGATCCGCGACAACATTTTCGGTGTCTTTCTTGTCCTTGATTTCTTTATGAGAATAAAGCATTTGCAAATCTTCAGATTCATTGAAATCAGTTTTACTCAAAGTAGTTTCAAATTGATCATTAACTAACTCTTCAATAAAATCTACTTCCTGTAAATCATTATCATCTCCAAGTTGCTTGCAAATGTTAAAAACATTCATTTCCAATGTCATGTTTCCAAAAGATAACTTCATCGGTCCATTCTTATAATTAATCAATGCATTAAAAGTTGCAAGAAATGAACACCCTAAAATAATAGGAATTGAATTACATGCTTCAACATGTTGTGTATTCAAGACAACAAAATCCACAGGAAAGATGAATTTATCAACTTGTACTAACACATCTTCAATTATTCCTCTAGGCACTTTTACAGATCTATCAGCAAGTAAAAGAGTTACAAAAGTTGGTTTCAACTCATCTAGATTGAGACTTTGAAAAACTAAATATGGAAGTAAATTCACACTAGCTCCAAGATTAAGTAAAGCTTTTTTAATTTTATGTTCTCCGATAAAGCATGAAATTGTAGGACAACCAGGGTCTTTATATTTCAAAGCATTATTGTTTTGAAGAATGGCACTTACTTGTTCGGCTAAAAAGGCTTTCTTTTTCACATTCAATTTTCTCTTCACAATGCACAAGTCTTTCAAAAATTTAGCATAAAAAGGTACCTATTTAATAGCATCCAACAATGGTATATTGATCCTTACCTGTTTGAAAGTTTCAAAGATTTCAGAATTGTGATTAACTTTCATTTGTTTGGTCATGGCATGAGGAAATGGAAGCGCTGATGGGGAATCAATCTTTTCTTTACAATGTTCAGGTTCAACCCTTTTCTTACCCTCAGAGATTAACTCATCATCTTTCGCACAAGGTTCAAGAATAGGTTTTTCAATAACCTTACTACTACGGAGAGTAGTGACTGATTTGACTTGATCTATGTGTTGACTTTCGGAGCTGCTTGCACTTGAATTGTATTGCCCTTTGAGATTTTATTGTGGTTGAGATGAAAACTTACCTTTATCCTGAAAACTAAGAGCAGATGTGAACTTTGCAAGAGTATATTTCAAATCTGCCATAGTTTGAGCATTTTGAGTGTTGATTGTCTCTTGCTTTTCAATGAATGCATGCAATGTTTCTTCAAGATTTTTTCTAGGAGGGGGAGCATAAGGAGGTGCATATTCATGAGAATTTTGAAAATTATGGTGTGTTTGAAACGGTAGTTATGAAGTTTGTGCATTATTGTTATCACTCTTCCAACTGAAATTTGGATGATTTCTTCAACTAGGGTTGTACGTTTGTGAGTATGAATTAGCTTAGCTTGTTCATGGAGACATTATTTAAAAGAAGACAAAGTTGGATAATCATTGGTTGAGTGTTCATTAGTTTCACAAATTTGACACACAATTTCTTGTTAATTATGTCAAGGTGAAATGGTTTCACTAATGGTGTTCAAATATGTATAATATAAACTCAACATGGACTTCAATGTTTATATCCAAGAAAGTTTATTATTAATATGTCTTATCTTTTTATCTTGTCGCACCCGACATCGCGGCGGCCCTAAAAATAATTTAATTACAAGGAAAGAACAGATTCTGGCATCTTATTCTTTTAGGGGAAAATGTCTTGTTTAAGGAGTCGCCACCTAGTATTATCGTCACTAGGAACCCTAACTGGTCAACAGAGATTCTATGGTTCGGGACTGGTTACGTAAAAGGAAAGATATTATCACCCCTTAAACGTTCTGCCTGAGGCAGACTGCATTGCTGATTTTGTCTTAAATTGCTAAACATTTATTCGCTTATGCTATGATGATTTGTTTATAATATTCCTGACTCTGGCGCCAGTGAATATTCAATCGCGAATAATTCCAACTCTGGCGTTGGTAAAAATTCCACCACAAATAATTCCAACTCTGGCGTTGGTAAAAATTCGTAGCTACCAAAAAATTAGTATATTTTCTTTTCTTTTCCATTTTTTATTCATGATCCTGATATAAGTGAATAAATTGACAAAAATATATTTTTTCTAAGACATGCAAATATTTGATTTCTACACTTTCTATTTTTTTATTTTTTATTTTTTTATTTTTTTGGGGGCTGGGCCTAGCGCAGCCCACATGGGCTGGGCTAGGCCCAGCCAGCCCGGCCTGGCCACTGGCCCAAGCTAGTGGCCCGGCTGGGCTCAGCAGCACGCGTGCGCTAACGCACGCGTGTTGCTGCACTGTGCAAGCGAATTAAAATTCACTTGCACAGTGTAAAAGACACTTGAAATAATGCAGAAGAAGAACTCTCTTACCTGGTTTGCTGGAGGCGAAGGCGCGCAGTTGCTGATCAACCAGCCATTTTCTTGCTTTCCCTGCCTTTGAGTTTATTCCTCTGTTTTTTTGTTTTGTTTGGTGATACTCCCTTCTGCAGGTTCACTCCCTCTCTGTTTTCGTCTTCCCCTCTGGTTTCCCCTGTTTATGTTTTCTTCGTCTCCTTGTGTTGTTCGTCTTCCCCCTCCTTCGGTTTGTTCCGTGCCCTCCTGTCTTCGTCTGTCTCTTGCTTTGGTTTTCGGGTCCCCCCGTTCGTGGCTTTTTCTTTGCTCGTCTTCTCTGATTTTCCCCGCCCTCGGTTCTGTCCCTCTCTCTACTGTCTTTTTTTTTCTTTTTTCCTCTCTGTGATTACTCTTTTTTTTCTGTCTCCCTTGCCCTTCGTGGCCTTTTCTTCTCCTCCCCGGTCCCCCTAGTTTTTGTGGTTTTTTTCGAGTCTGGGTTTTAGCTTCCCCACTCCCCCCCTTGTGGCCTTTCGTTCTCTGGCTTTTATAGCCAGAGAACAATGCCGTTTCATCCATTGATTGCAAGTGTAATGGTGGCGGCAGGCGGCTGAACGGTTGAGGAAGATGTACAATGTCGGCGGGTGGCTAAACGGTTTGAGGAAGATGAACAGCGTCTTCAAAACGACGCCGTTTGGAGATGACAGTGTCCATTTTCACTTTGACCCGCGAAGTTTCGAAACGTTTATAATTAAGCCCCTAATCTGATTAATTAAATTAATTTCAAGCTCAATTAAATCTCAAAACTTATTAATTCTCCAATTAAACCCTTAATTGGATGAATTAAATTAATTTCAAGCTCAATTAAGTCTCAAAACTTATCAATTCTTCAATTAAACCCTTGACTTGATTAATTAAATTAATTCCAAGCTTAATTAGATTAATTCCAAAGTTTAATTAAACCCGAAAACTTCCAATCATGTTGCCCCTAACCCAAATTTTAATTCATTCTTCATTTATTTCATTTTACTTGTTTTTTCATCATTATTATTTTTTCATCATCATTTTTTTTATCCTTTCAAAAATAAAATGGCCAAAAATTGGGTTATGACATGTCTTACTAATTCTTAATACCTTACTTGTTAAATGATTAATCTAGATTTATGTTGTATAACACTTGGTACAATAAATGCTTGATCTTTCATAGTCTTCGGCCGACATCGTTGTTATGAGAGGAACTTGATTTGTTGTTAACATAAGTTAGCATCATAAATTCCTGACAATATTTTAAAGTATGGTGTTACTATATAAGATAATTAATATGATCATGTTAAAAATTTATAATGAACTATTAAGGATAAATCATCCAATTGGAACCTCCTTTGTGTGTGGTTTCTAGTTGAGTAATAAAAAAGTTTATACTATACTTATTTCTAATACCATTAGTGGATCCTCTAACCTTGATAATTGTTTTTATTATTGTTTAATCCTCACATTAATCTCACATCTCAAAGTTCTATTTAATTCTTTGTTTTGTTTATATATATTATTTGTAATTTATATAGTTGACCTCCTTGTGGATCGACTCCGGTCTTGCCGGGTTATTTATTACTTTGACACTCCTACACTTGGGATAAGACATCAACTCTTTCATCGTGTCACGTGTGGGCTGTAGCGAAGTAGCATTCGCTGTCGAAATTATGGCGTCGGCAGCAAAACAATTTTTGTTGTCAAATTATGCAGCCTATAGCGAATCAGTTTTCGCCACTAAATTGCGCGGCCTGCAGCGAATTAGTTTTTGTTGTCGATTTCTACAATAGGCTTCCCTAGCAAAAATGACTCAAATGCTCGTAACAATTTCATTGTATGATGGTATAAAATGTGGAACACTTGAATGTGGACATATGAAATCTTGAAATAAGTATGGTGATGAATGTGATTCAAAGGTACAAATGTACTGATTTGTAACCATTGATGTCTTAGGTGGTGCGGTCGGGATCAGACCATCGTTAAGACAAGGACAACCCGCAGGTGGAGCAGGTAGATGACTTCCACCTTCCCTTTTCATAACGTTGATTTATGAAATGTTCTATCATGAATTGTTACTGTATTGTGTTAGTATAGATATCAAACTGCCAAATAGGCTAATGACATTCGAATGGATAGCCGAGAAAAATGGTTGATTAGCTTTGGCTAATGGCATCCGAAGGGATGACCAAGATAAATGATTGATTAGCTTCGGCTAATGGCATCCAAATGGATGACCGATATAAATGATTAGTTAGCTTCGACTAATGGCATCCAAAGTGGATGGTCAGGACAAGTGAATTGTTAACCTCGACTAATGATGACTTAAGAGGATAGCCGAATTTAAGATTATGGTTGATTGCAAGAATTGATGCATTTATATTTACTACAAGCCGTGCATACCAAGTACATAAAGGAACTACGAATGTTACACTTTAAACATGAGATAATGTTAATGCTTCATTAAACTGCCAGACTGCTTATTATTATTAAGTAATTGCATTCTTATAAATGTTTTGTACTATAGCAGGGACGTCACACCAACGAGGTGCCTAGGAAACCCAATACACGGGAACCTACTTTTGCAAGGAATCATGTAGTTGCACTCTAAATCACGATGTATTTTTTACAAATCGATGTACTGAATGTATAACTATTATTAGATATTTTTGCCTAAATTTGTGACGACTATTAGTAGGATATGAATGCAAACTCATGTCTATGTATGTATATTTTTAATGTAAACTTATAATCATGCAAATATAATATTATGTGTATATGTAAGATTCACTTTTAAATGAAAATGTTGTTTGATGTTGGTGTTTGGATTGTATTTGGATAATGAGAGGGAACAAGTACGTCAATTACCAACACGAAGTGTGTCAAGTGTGTATATATATATAATTTCGATGTTTTGGGCTTAAAAATCCGAGTTGTTACAGTTGGTATCAGAGCTCTTGGTCTGGATCCTGAGGATCATTGATAATTGTGTTGTTGTGATAAATTTCAGGATGATGTGCACTCGACAAAGAACACGTACTAAACCGCCCTCCTTAGAAAGGAGGGGCAGGAACCAAGGTGCCTAAGGTTGGTAAGATGAAGATCCATTGAATGATACAACATCTCATGCTTCGGTAATACCACCTGAAACCTTGCAGGGTGGAGCCATGGTAACGGAGGAAGGTCGGAGGTCTAACCAGACAGAGGAAGTACCCCCAGTTGCAGCAGAGTAGCAAGAAAGATCAGAAGCACAACTGTCGACTATTCAAACTGGTGTGCCCTCGCAATATGTAAATGCAAGACTCCTTGTACAAATAGTTAAAGCAGTGATGGAGGGCATGGCTAGTTTGGCGACACAAACAACTCCTGCCACACATATTCCACAAGTAGCCCTTGTGAATGGCACGACCACGGACAGTGTGATGCTACTGGTGCGACTAGTCAAGAGTATGAGGGAAATGGATTGTGAACCATATATGGGGGAACAGGATGTAGAGATAGGCGAGAAATGGATTAGGAAGGTAGAGAAGACCATGATCCAAATAAGCATACCCGAGGGTTGATGCAAACCCTAGCGGAATTTAATGGAATTCGCAAACCCAAGATCTATTTAACCCAAGTTTGCTGAAATTAGGATGAGCTCATCACAATGTAAGACATGCTCCAAGGCAACAAGACTATAAACCAACCCAATCACAACCCTTGCACCTGGAGACGAGCAAAAGGAGTATAAATTCACAACAAAGATTGGTCAATTCTTTGAATAGTTAAAAGTTCAATCAAGAACCAAGATTGACAACCAAAAGTCGGAAAAAATCAGAATATTATTAGCCAAAAAAAAGTGTTCTGAAAGTTATTCTCAAGAGTATTTATACCCTAAGCCAAAACCCTAGTTTTCCTATTGGGTCACATATAAACCCAATTTAAATAATAACCAACCAAAGCTAAAACTTGCCCAACTAATTAAAATAAATAAAATAAACAAGTTTGAAACCCAAACAAGTGTTTCCTCATAAAATAAAGAAATTTTAATAACCTAACTAATTTAATAAGACAAGTTCGGTTATTTACGCATTCTGTCTGGCAGCAGCAAAGCCCGACTTCAAACGGATGGTTATCTCTCGTCTTAAAGAATTAAAAGGCGTGCCATATACCGTTAGAAAGGTATGAAAGTCTAGTTTCCAGCCCAACTAGAATGACCTCAAAATTCGACTTGTAGCTTCAGTTATGATAGAAAAAAGGTAGCAAAAGCCTCTTTGAACCTTTTAGCTCTAAACGTTGTAACTGGACCAACCAGAACCTCCAATGGATACTTTGGTGCTTGAATCGCATCATCCCCTCTCTCCTAAAAAATATTTGACCTTGAATCATCACCTACATCAAACAAAGAAAGATCAGTAACATTTAATGTAGCACTAACACCATACTTATCTGGTAAATCCACTTTGTAGGCATTACCATTAAATCTTTCTATGATTTGAAAAGGACCATCTTCTCGAGGCATCAACTTTGATCTCCTTTGTTCAGGGAACCTTTCCTTCCTTATATGCACCCAAACCCAATCACTTGGTTCAAACCTCACCAATTTCTGTCCTTTATTAGCCTTGTGTGCATATTGTTCATTTTTTTCTCTATTTGTTGCCGAATCTTTGCATGTAAATCCTTCATCACATGTGCCTTTTGAGTACCATCAAGACTAACCCTTTCATCCATAGGTAAAGAAATCAAATCTAATGGTGTCAAAGGATTAAACCCATAAATAATCTCAAATGGTGAATAATTAGTAGTAGAATGCACACTACGATTATATGCAAATTCAATAAATGACAAACAATCTTCCCAATTTTTAAGATTCTTTTGAATGATTGCTCGTAACAACTGAGTAAAAGTTCGGTTAACAACTTTAGTTTGGCCATCTGTTTGTGGATGAAAAGTAGTAGAATATAAAAGCTTAGTCCCTAACTTACCCCAAAAAACCTTCCAAAAGTAACTTAAAAACTTAACATCTCGATCAGACACAAGCTTTGGAAGCTTATATTAGAGAAAGCTAATGGGGACATCAGGGTACAGGCAGAAAGATAGATGGGGACTATTTTAGTGGCATACCACCACTTTCTAAGAAAGGTAAAAGTGGAGTGTTTGAGAAGTATAGGAAAAGGGGGAGTTCTATAGTATCGCCCCACCAATAGTCAGGTGAGAGAATGATGGTTAGGCAATCGCGCTCGAGGGCAAACTCTTCAACTGGGACCGGTGACCGCAAGGGTGTTGACTATCTTTCTCGTGTAAAATATGGACAAAAACACCCTGGGGACTGCTCAGTTTCCCAAGGTGATGCTTTATGTGCAGGGGAGAAGGTCATAGGTGGAGGAACCGCCAATATCTGGGGCAAGGGTGTCATTACTGTGGCAGAAGAGGTCATTATAAGAAGGACTTCCCCAACAGGAACACTGTACAGGTACAGAGCTATAGGCAGCCGAGTAAGAGCTACAAACAGTCAGTCACCGTGAATAGGTCGGTGAGATCTTCTTAATCAGAAGCAAACTCTAGTCGACGGAGACCGAGGGCACAAAATGATCGAACCCTGGGAAGGGTCTTTCATTGACACAGGAGGAGGCCTAGGCTGTATCGGATGTGGTTGCAGGTACGCTTCTAATGAATAATTTTAATGTGCATGTGTTGTTTGATCCGGGTGCCACCCACTCATTCATTGCCAGGAGAATTGTCACTAAATTGAGAAAGGGAGTAGAAGTAGTAGAGAAGGGGTTCCTAATTTTAACTCCAATGGAAAACATGGTTGAAACAAATATTGTGTATGTGGGTGTGGGGGTTAGGCCCTGTTTTTTTTTTTTTTTGCGTTTCAAAAGAGCTTTTGAAAAAAATTAAATTTTTTATTTTTTTATTTGCTTTAAATTAATATTTTTTGGTGTTTCATTGACACAGGAGGAGGCGTAGGTTGCATCGGATGTGGTTACAGGTAGGCTTCTAATGAATAATTTTAATATGCATGTGTTGTTTGATCCGGGTGCCACCTACTCATTCATTGCTAGGAGAATTGTCACTAAATTGAGAAAAGGAGTAGAAGTAGTAGAGAAGGGGTTCGTAATTGGAACTCCAATGGGAAACATGGTTGATACAAATATTGTGTATATGGGTGTGGGGGTTAGGCCCCTTTTTTTTGCGTTTCAAAAGAGCTTTTGAAAAAAATTAATTTTATTTTTATTTTTTTCTTTGCTTTAAATTAATATTTTTTGGTGTTTTTAGATCATTTTGATGCGCCGATATCAAAAATGATTTTTAAAAATAAATTTTTTTGATACATTTATGATTAAAAAGCACTTTGAAAAGTAACCATAACCACACTCTAAGTCTATATGGGTATGAAACAGAAGTAGACTTGATTCCCTTGGAGTTGCATGATTTTGACATCATCCTAGACATGAATTGGTTGAGTAAATACAAGGCCCTAATAGATTGTTATGCTAAAACTGTTACATTCCAAACACTTGAGGGTGAGAGGATGATTTTCGAAGGAGAGAAAATTCTCAAACCGATCGCCTTAATATCGGTTGTAATAGCCCAAAGAATTTTGAGAAAGGGATGTATGGGATACCTCACATACATCTTAAACTTTGATGATGAAGGTCCACAACTGAAGGATATTCCTATAATGAAGGAATTCCCAGATGTATTTCCCGAAAAACTACCGGGACTACCCCCAGAGCGAGAGGTAGAGGTGTCTATAAATACAGGCATATCTCACAATTCAAAGGATTGATTGATGTGATTAACTATTGAAAGTGAAAGGACAAAGAAAAGGCTAAGCTTAGAAAGGAGATACCGATTCAATTCAAATTGGAACACTGTTCAGTATTGGGTCATATCTGGAGCTGTAGATCTTGGATTTTAATTTGATTTATATGGATATAAAGCTAAGAAATAGGCCTACAATGTTCATGAATAGTGAAAGACTCAAATCTACCATTTTCAAATCCAAAGTTTGGCAAAAAAAGAGAAGTTAGAATCTGTCTTGCAATCCAGCCCAAACATTGCTCAGAATTGTACCCATATCTGGATTTCTAGAAGGAAAAATGATGTGACATTTGGCGGGTGGAAGGAAAAGACAATCTCCAACAACTTTCATGAAAAAGACCTGCTCAAATTCTAATGGTAACAATGACATTTCATCCAGACAAGAGCTTGAGGGCTATCCACCAGCAGCACTACTTAGTATTTTAGCCATATCTCGAGCTCTAGTGATCTAAATGCTCTGAAATTTTATGAGTGGAAAGATAAGATGATTGCCAACCACTTTCATGGGAACACTTTGCTAAATTTTGATTGCATCTATGTCATTTCATCCAGCCAAAATGCTTGAGTGCTGCTGTCCACCAAGTCCACTAAATCAATAGTTGACCACTACATCAATAATCAATTACCAAATGAATAGTTCTGAATTTTAGCCTATAAAAGGAGGCATTTGCCATTCATTTAGGAATCTTGGTTTTTCAGATCAAGATCATGTTCTTGCTCTCTATCTTTATATTTTTGTAATGCTTAAGTTTTGCTTTCATTAATCTCTTGTTTATACTTTTCATTTCCTTTACTATACTTAGTTAACTTATATTGTTCATTTATGTTTTTCTTCTTCATAATATCTAGCTAAGTTAATTATGTCAAGGTGAAAAGGTTTCACTAATGGTGTTAGAATATGTATAATTTAAACTCAACATGGACTTTAATGTTTATATCCAAGAAAGTTTGCTATTAATATATCTTATCATTTTTATTTTATTAATTCTTAATACCTTGCTTGTTAAATGGTTAATCTAGATTTGTGTTCTATAACACTTGGTACATCAAATACTTTATCCTTCATAGTCTTCGGCCGACATCGTTGTTATGAAAGGAATTTGATTTGTTGTCAACATAAGTTAGCATCATGAATACTTGATAAAATTTATAAGTATAGTGTTACGTAAATAAGATGATTAATATGATCATGTTGATAATTTAAAAAGAGTTTATACTTTACTTATCTCTAATACTATTAGTGGATCCTCTAATCTTGACATTTGTTTTTATCATTGTTTAATCTTCACATTTATCTTACATCTCAAAGTCTTCTTTAATTCATTAGCACCATCACCACCACCACCACCACCACCACCATCGTTGTTGTTGTTGTTGTTGTTGTTATTGTTATTATTTATAATTTATATAGTTCACCTCCCTGTGGTTCGACCCTGGTCTTGCCGAGTTATTTATTATTTTGACACTCCTACACTTGGGATAAGACATCAACTCTTTGATCGTGTCAATTATCTCGAATAGATGACTTATTTGATCAAGTAAAGGGAGTTAGAGCATTTTCAAAGACAGATATGAGATTAGGGTACTATTAGATGAAGATTAAAGAAGCGGATGTAGCAAGACCGCATTTAGAACCCGTTAGGGACACTATGAGTTTTTGGTGCTACTGTTCGGCTTGACGAACACCCTAGCCCTCTTCATGGACTTAATGAATCGGGTTTTCTAACCATAACTTGATAAGTTTGTGGTGGTATTTTTTAATGATCTACTGGTGTACTCGAATTCCTTTGAGGAACATGAAGAACACTTGAGGCAGACCTTACAAACCTTGAGGGATCACTAGTTGTATGCAAAATTGAGTAAATGTGAATTTTGACTTGAGAGAGTGACATTTCTAGTACACCTCGTATTAGCCAAAGGTGTTTTTGTAGACCCTTAGAAAGTCGAAGCAGTTTTGAAATGGGAAAGACCAACTTTGGTCACTAAAAGATGTAGTTTCCTAAAACTCATAGTATACTACTAGAGATTTATCAAAGGGTTTTTCCTTGTTGCTACCCCTTTGACCCAGCTAACTAGGAAGAATAAGAAATGGTTGTGGTCAGAAGAATGTGAGGAAAGCTTCCAAGAATTGAAGAGGAGGCTCACCACCGCTCTAGTGTTAACGCTTCCCTTAAGGACTGAGGGTTTGTAGTCTATAATGATGCCTCAGGGAAGCGATTGGGGTGTGTTTTGATGCAACATGGGAAGGTGATCGCCTATGCATCGACCTAGAGTTGGCTGCAGTAGTATTTGCCTTGAGGATATGGAGACACTACTTGTATGGGTCTCGAACCCAAATTTTTACTAATTATAAAAGCCTGAAGTAACTGATGTTGCAAAAGGAGTTGGATATGCGACAAAGAAGGTGGATAAAGCTCATTAAAGATTATGATTACACCATAGAATACCACCCGGGGAAAGCAAACATGGTGGAAGATACCCTCAGTCACAAAAATAGAGTCACCCTTAGTAAGCCAATAGTGGGAAAGGATCATCAATTGGTGGAATTGAAAGGGATAGGTGCAGAATTGGGCATTAATGCAGGAGGTGGGGTAGTGGGTCAACTATTGGTGCGACCAACGTATCAGGAACAAATACTACAAACCCAATTCCGTGACAATGAGGGGTCCAAGATTAGGAAGAACATGGAGGACGGGTGAGAAACACAATTCTAGGTAGCAAATGATGGATCATTGATGATGGGACAACAATTGTATGTGCCTAATGACAAAACAATCAAATGGATGGTCCTACGAGAAGCATATGAGTCCAAGTTCTCCATACATCCTAGCAGCACTAAGATATATCGAGACCTGAAACACCTTTATTGGTGGCATAATATGAAAAGGGAAATAACTGAGTATGTGTTTAAGTGTGGGATATGTCAACAAGTCAAAGTTGAACACCAAAGGCCCGCGGGACCCTTACAATTTTTACAAATTCCAGAATGGAAGTGGGAGATGATCACCATGGATTTTGTGTCGGGATTTCCCAAAAAGAGGAAAGGAAATGATGTGATATGGGTCATCGTAGATCGGTTGATGAAATCCGCACTATTCTTGCCCATAAAGATGACCGACTCGGTAGACATGTAATAACCCGACTTTTCAAGCCCAAAACAATGATATATATATATATATATATATATACTTGACACACATCGTGTCAGTAATCAGCGAATCTATTCTCTCACATCATCAAGATACAATCCATACACCAACAACAATCAATATTTCACTTAAAAGTGAATCTTATATAAAAACATATTATTATGTTTGCATGATTAGAAGTTCACATTAAAAAAATACATACATAGACATGAGTTTCCATTCCTATCCTACTAACAATCATCACGAATTTAAACAAAAAGGATCTAATAATAGTTATATGTTCAGTACATTAATTTGTACAAAATACATCGTGATTTAGAATGCAACTACATGATTTCTTGCAAAAGTAGGTTCCCGTGTATTGGGTTACCTAGGCATCTTGTTGGTGTGATGTCCCTACTACAGTACAAAAATTTTATAAGAATGCGATTACTTAATAATAATAATGATAATAAGCAGTCTGACAATTTAATGAAGCATTAACATTGTCTCATGTTTGAAGCATGATATTTGTTGTTCCTTTATGTACTTGGTATGAACGATTTGTAGTACAGATAAATGCACTAATTCTTGGAATCAACCATAATCTTAAATTTGGCTATCCTCTTAAAGCATCATTTACCGAGGTTAACCGTTCACTCGCCCCGACCATCCACTTCGAATGCCATCAACCATAACTAATCAACCGTTTATGCAGGTCATCCATTCGGATACCATTAGCCGAAGCTAATCAACCATTTATCTTGGTCATCCGTTCGGATGCCATTAGCCGAAGCTAATCATTCATTTGTCCCAATCATCCGTTCAGATGCCATTAGCCGAAGCTAATCATTCATTTGTCCCAATCATCCGTTCGGATGCCATTAGCTGAAGCTAATCAATCGTTTGTCCTGGTCATCCATTCAGATACCATTAGTCGAAGCTAATCAACCATTTGTCCCAATCATCCGTTCAAATGCCATTAACTGAAGTTAATCAATCATTTCTCCCAGTCATCTCTTCAGATGCCATTAGCTAAAGCTAATCAATCGTGCCAAAGCTAATCAACCTTTTGTCCCGATCATCCATTTGGATGCCATTAGCCGAATCTCATCATTCATTTGTCAGCATTTAAGCATTTGGCAATCTGATATCTATACTAACGCAATACAATAATATTTATGATAAAGTATTTCATAATTCAATTTTATGAAAAAGGAAGGTGAAAGTCACCTACCTGCTCCACCTGCGGGTTGTCCTTGTCCTGACGATTGTCCGATCCCGAGCGCACCACCTAAGACATCAATGGTCACAAATCAGTACATTTGTATCTTTGAATCACATTCATCACCATACGTATTTCAAGAGTTCATATGTTCACATTCAAGTGTTCCATATTTTACGCCATCATACAATGAAATTCTTACAAGCATTTGAGTCATTTCTGTCTGGGAGGCCTATTGTAGAAATCGATAGCGAAAACTGACTCGTTGTAGGCCGGACAGTTCAGCAACGAAAATTGGTTCGCTGTAGGCTGCCCAATTCGGCAACAGAAACTGTTTCGCTGCTGGTGCCACAATTTCGACAGCGAATGCTACTTCGTTGCAGCCAACACATTTTCGACCACGAATGCTAATTCACTACAAACAACTCAATTCCAGCAGCGAGTGATAAATTCATTGCAGACAATACAACTTCGGCAGTGAATCAATATTTCACTGCAAATAACTTAATTCGGCAACGAATTACAAATTCACTACAGACAATTCAACTTCGGCAGCGAATTCCAAATTCGCTGTAGAACACACAACTCAGCAGTGAATTAACATTCGTTGCAAACAAATCAATTTTAGCAGTGAATTACAAATTCGCTACAGACAATTCAACTTCGACAGCAAATCCCAAATTCACTACAGAACACACAATTCGGCAGCGAATGTTAATTCGCTGCAAACAACTCAATTTCAGGAAATTCGCTGCAGACAATACAACTTCGACAACGAATCCCAAATTCATTGCAGACACACAATTCAGCAACGAATCACAAATTTGACAAAACACACTTTCAACAGTGAATGCTAATTCGCTACAGACAACTCAATTTCGATAGCGAATCACAAATTTGCTGCAAAACACACACATGCATTCTCAGTTCTAGCACATAATATATCATCAAATCCCAGCAGAGTTACATGGTTTTAACATGAATACATTCATGCATTCTCAGTTCCAGCAGATAATATATCATCAAATCCCAGTAGAGTTACATGGTTTTAACATGAACACACATGCATTTTCAATTTCAGCACACATCTGTCATCAAATTCCAGTAGAGTCACATGATTTTAACATGAACACACATATGCATTTTCAATTCTAGCACACATCTGTCATCAAATCCCAGTAGAGTCACATGATTTTAACATGAACACACGCATGCATCTTCTTACACAATGCATTCCGGCCAGCCCCATTATTGTGGTCGGCCCTCTACCAAGTTTTATTCTTTCCATTTTATTCATTATCCTTAGTTAGATGCTCTAGAAATTAGCTGTTGCGATGTCGCGGTCGCACAAATTAATTACCCTAGCTTCAAACACAACACACAAGATAGTATAGAGCAAGCAAGGGGTCGATCTCACGAGGAAGATTCAAGTCAGATTTTTATGCTAGATGATATGCAATTTGGGGGGGTTTGGACATTATCTAGGCTAAAGCAAAAGAAAACAGAAAACTATCAAAAAAAATTTAATAAAATCAGAAAATTATCAAGAGAACAAATCTTGGTCACAAGCACACATCCACCTACAGAAATCAGAACTGATCATGGAAATGAAACATCAATTTATATTCTGAATATTTATCTCTTTTTAACATTGGTTAATTAACGGATCCGCCTTATAACTAACCCTAACCATCAAACAACCACAGTGTCCGCACTAGTAATTTAATTCAATGGCAGCCTTAAGAACTAGATAAGTTGATTAATTAAGAAAACATAACTGTCCGCAGTCTATGTTTGATTTGATTGAATGTTCTCCCTAAAATTAATAACGTAGAGGCTAAGAGGGAGGGCCAGCTTTGGCTGGTTAAAGGAAGAAGAAAATCCAAAACCAGCGGGAGGGGCCACTGGTCTTGGTTTCTTTAACCAAATAGGGGTCGCCGGCTTGAGTGAAGAGATAGGTTTAGGTTTAGGTTTAGGGTTTGAGTTCCTTTTTTTTTGTGTTTTTCTGAATGTGCAAAATTGCCCCCTATTTTTATGTGTGTTGAAGGCTATTATTTATAGGCAAAATGTTGCTTGGGCTTCAACATTGGTCCCTCAACACTTTTTTTTTGTAAATTTGATTTTTCTTGTTTTTTTGAATTTTTCTTATTAACATTGTCTCGAATGAGGAAAATCGGTGATTTTAAAAATAATGCGTTAAAAGTCAAACGCATTCCTAAGATCTTTGAAAATTTAAATTCTTTTGAGATGATGCTGAAAATGCTAAAAACGAAGCAAATATATTAAAAAAATATATTTTTTGGATTTTTGTTGTTTGTTTGTTATTTTTGGATTTTGCAAAAATTTTATCAAAACATGGATCAAAATTTGGGTAGCAACAGATGCCCCCTCTTTACAATGTTTATGAAGAAAAACTCCTCAATATTTTGCATAGTAAGCTTTGTAAATAAAAACTTGTCTTCCTAACTTGTTGAATCCACTCATCTAAAGACCTTACTTTTTCTCTTTCTCTTTCTTTCTCTTTTCCTTATATTTTCTTCCTCTTCTTTCTTTCTTTCTTTCTTTCTTTCTTTTTCTCTCTGTTTTTTTTCTCTTTTTTTTCGTTAACCTAAGATCCCATCTGGTGATCTCCTTTAACCAGAACCGAATAAAATGTGTGTAGCTCGGTCAACCTGAAATCCCATCTGACGATTTCCTTTAACCAAGGTCACCTGAGATCCCATCCGGCGACCTCATCAACTGGAACTAAAAAAAATGTGTAGCTCGGTCAACCTGAAATCCCATCTGGTGATTCCCTTTAACCAAAGCTACCTAAGATCCCATCTGGCAACCTCATTCTACTGGAACTAAAAAATATGGGTAGCTCGGTCAACCTGAAATCCCATCTGGCGATTCCCTTTAACCAAAGCTACCTGAGATCCTATCTGGCAACCTCATGAAACCAAAACCAAAAAATGTGCGTAGCTCAGTCAACCTAAAATCCCATCTGGCGATTCCCTTTAACCAAAGACACCTGAGATCCCATCTGGCGACCTCATCAATTGGAACTAAAAAATGTGGGTAGCTCGGTCAACCTGAAATCCCATCTGGCGATTCCCTTTAACCAAAGCTACATGAGATCCCATCTGGCGACCTCATTAGACCAAAACCAAAAAATATACGTAGCTCGGTCAACCTGAAATCCCATTTGGCGATTTCCTTTAACCAAAGCTACCTGAGATCCCATCTGGTGACCTCATTTAACTAGAACATTGGTGACCTACCCAGGTGGAAAGAATGTGAAAAATGGTCTCATTATGATGGGTGACCTACCCAAATGGAAAAAATGTGAAGTGCGGTATCATTGGTATGGGTGACCTACCCAAATGGAAGATAATAGTCTCATTATAATGGGTGACCTACCCAAATGGAAGATGGAACAAATGTGAAGTGGTCTCATTGTAATGGGTGACCTACCTAGATGGAAAAAGAAAAGGAAGAAAAAAATATGAAGTGTGGTCTCATTGTAATGGGTGACCTATCCAAATAGAAAATGTGATGTGACAAATGTGAAAAATAAGACTTACCTGATGAAGTCCTAAAAGGATGACAGGAGAAAGGGTGAAAAACTTGGTGCTTCTTGATAATTCTCAATCACAGGGTTTGAAAACTCCATGCTTCCTGATTGTATGGTTGACCTGATAATTCTTGATTGTAGGGGTTGAAAACTCGGGGCCTCCCAATTGCAAGGTTGATCTTTTCACTTCTTTGAGATTTTCCTAATGGTAGGGTTCATCTCATCTTCTTTTTATTCCATGATCAACATATTCTTTGTTATCATCAACGCAATGCTTCTTTCTTTTTCCATATTCTTGCTGGACCTCATTGAGGATTTTTCCTATAACAATTCAGAAACAATTGTGTAATGTTTGGAGGTTAGATGACATGCATGCATTCTTACTTGATTTGGAATATAGATCCCCCTTCTTTAATGTTCCATCATCATAAGATGCCTTTGTTTACATTCCAAAGCCTTCTTTATCCTTCTGATTTACCGGCTTATCCATGTACTAGCCATCCACTTAGCTATAAGTGTCGTGCCTATCCTGGGCTATCCACGATGATTACTCCTCTCGTTGTTTACCAAGTATGATTGTGCCCCCAAGTGTGGTATTGCTTGATTTATCATGAATGAGCTTAACCGATCATTCATCTCTTGGATTATCTTGAGAAATATTCTCTCATTGATTGTGCGCATCGTGCCAACACCCATCAAGATTGTCAATCAGTCATAAACTTGCCTCAAGTTGAAATTGGTACTCTTCAAGTATATGTTATCACTAGTCTTCTTAGAAACTATCTAGTCGTCCAGACATGCATCTCATAACTTGCAGTACAAAGCTCTTTGTTAAATGCTCAATGTTCTTCTCAATGGATTCCTCTTATCTTGTTGAATCAAATTGTGAAAAGAAATGTATTGGCCTCATCAATGATGTCCAATTTATCACCTATATTCATGTCGTGAAGTGCACCTTTGATCTTCAAAACAGATGGTCTCACAGTCAGTCTTGATGGTGTGTATTCTTTCAATGTTCATTCAAATGCACTCATACGATAACATCTGTTAGGAGTCATAGCCATGTTTCAGAGGGTAACCCAAGATGAAGATACGAAGTTGTCCCTCAAATGTAGTGTTGTTTCCAATTGTTGTTGGAGTTCACTAGATCATGGCATGTTTTTGAACAACATTGCTCCTAGTTGATCTGAACATGTTCATTCCTCTACCTATAATCAAGAAGTTCATAACTTTGATGGACTTTGACGACTAATTATTTGATTCTTTCTTTGCACCCTAGCTGATCTAAATGCTGCTTGTTTTCCTTTTTAGGGTCCACTGTATTGCCCCAAGGTGTCTCAACTTTTCAAGGAGTGTTGAGAAGAGTTGATGTCATTTCTATCGAGGATTTCGCGACTCAATCGATGTTCTTCTTTGTTCGACAATCTTTCTTATTCTGGAATCAAATCTCATATTTCAAAGGTCATGTCTATTCAACTCTAATTGTTGAAATGAAATAAGAGAGATATCAGTTTTGGAAAAGATCTTTTGAAAATCAAGCTTTCTGGTCAAAGACCCAACACACATCATTCAATGCAGTCCTTTGTTTGTCTTGTATTTTGAAAACAGAAACCGACTCATTGTAAGATTAAAATGGCATTTCCCATGGCTCTTTGTGTCCATTTTAAACTCTGATTTTGAGTATATCTTTTGATGATCTATGATGAGGTGACATTTTTGTGAATTTCAAAAACAAGATGCTAAGGCTTTATCAAGAAAGGTTGTTTCTTTTCTTAGCATTTATTTTATCAACATGCATACTAACTAGTAGCTTAATTCATGAAGTCACGACTCTTATAGAAAAGCTCTTCCAGTTTTGAGAGTGTCATTTATCGGTTCAGATTGTTTACTTGATTGAAAAGGGTTTTTAAAAGCACATAATACAGGCTATGGTCCATGGCTATGAAAGAAAGGAAATTCACAAGCTTAAAAAGGTGTTTGAGGGTTTCAAAGACTTAGGATCAACATCAACTATTTATCAATTCTCTTTCTCTTGTTGTCTTTGTAAGGAAAGTGACATATAACCTTGTTAACCTCAAATATCAGAATTCTCTTAACATAGGTCATAAAGCAAATCCAACTTCTTCCTTGATGAATAATCAATCTAATCATTAGAGGCTTTATCATTGATACCTAAAGACAATGTTTGTAACTCAATATTTTTCTGGTATTGACTTTTGGCATATGCTATATCTTTTCTTAATTGAAACCTCTTTTGTTCTTTCTAGACTTGATGACTTGATAGGCGTTCTCCTTCTTTAATCTTTGACTTGCCTTTAAGTGTTGGTAATTTCCACTCTTTTTTTTTATAGCCTTTCTCAAAGTTTTCTTACATGCCCCTAGTTTATATCTTTTTCTTTAGACTCTTCCCAACCGTTGGACTTTTGTTCTTAGTCTTCCCCTTATCTATTGATTCTAACATTGTCTTCATCTTTACTAACAAAAATCTCTTATTTGCCCCCAGTGTGGGGTGTGATCCTAGTCAGGGTTTCTTTTGAAAAGAAATATTCTATTAGGCTCAAATGGGGATTGCAAGGGATATATATCTTTAGAAAGCGAAAGAATGAGCAAAGATGACCTTTTCTCATTTCAAGCAATGTCAGTTAGAACCGATAATTTTTGACCTTATCTAGTGTAATGATTTGGACTTGTAAGAATCATGATTCGCGAGTCCATAACTACTGAATCCACTACATGTCATTATGCATACTGCTAAAATTTAGCTACATTGTGGGTGGTTCAATTTCATGTGTCAGCTCAAAATTTGTTAGGTCACCTCATATTGTTTATCTTGCCATTTTAACAAATATCGAGTCATTTCTGCAATCAAAATACTTTTAATCTTTTAGGATTGACTAGCCTTAATTTTGCATGTTGGAGTTTGATCAAAATATTTTA
Organism: Populus nigra; assembly: GCF_951802175.1. NCBI lineage: Eukaryota > Viridiplantae > Streptophyta > Magnoliopsida > Malpighiales > Salicaceae > Populus > Populus nigra. The sequence goes on from NC_084853.1 coordinate 1,305,174, forward strand.
TCAAAATACCATTTGAAAGAAGCATCTCTTGATTTCAAAACAACATGAAGCCAAAGAAAAGACATGTTTCGTTCAAGGATGAGATGTGACCCCAAAACAAAATGCACAATGGCAACAATCCGTAATGAAATGAATGACAATTCAACATAATTCTTGGATCAGCTTTTCTGGCAATATTTGTGTTTTGCCAAGCATTTTCGATCTTTTGTCAATCTGAGGATGTTCTGGTGACAATATGGCCGATGACATCATCTTTCACAAACTCAACTCGCTTCTTGCTCACCATCATCCGGTCTCGATCCTTGAAAATTTTGCAACTATTCAAATGAGTGGCCCAAGACCTCACCATAATATTCACATCTCTTATCTGGATTATACCACCTAGGAAACAATAGTTGCATGGGATTTGACGGAGTCGGGCGACAATTCTGGAGTCTGACAGATGCTGGTAGACAAAGTCGAGTGGCAGAGGTATGTTGATGCTAACAGCAAGCCCTGACTGAACCGCATAGCCAAATTTTCTCACTTTGACTGTCATCTTTCAATTCATCTCTCATCATTATTCTAGAATCCATGGCACCAATAGAGGGAGTTCTACTATATTGCAGTTTAAGTCTTCTTCATGTTTTTCAGTCTAGTCATGTCTCTTCTCTCTACTTCTGCGTTTTCATGCTAACACTAGTAGGAGAAAATTGTAGATGATCTGAAACCACTGCTTTCCTTTTTGAATTCTCCATTGGTAAATCCACAAACAGATCTACGTTGAGAGAGCTTAGCTACGTTGAAATTCAATGTAAAGTCATGTTTTTCATACCAACATCCTGTATTACTGGATTGGAATGGAGTTTGGTGACTTCAAAGAAAGTCAGATACAAAAAGCTAGCAGCTATTGGGTGTTATTGTAAGACGTGAAGGCGGTGAACAACTAATAGTGCAGTTGAACCAAAAAGGATATTATCTTTCATTGATGATTGAAGGCGTTGTTGCTGTTCATGACTGAAATGAAGTAGAGGTGGTGCCACTTCAGTGTTCATGGCCCATACTGGTAGAGTGCTGAGGAGAGAAGCCAATGATGTTTTCTTTATGCAGGACATGGACAGACAGTGCTTTCACAGGAGACTGTGCAGACATTCGCTTTCCACTCTTGAAGTTTAGCTACTTCACATTTTGATGCTCTCAATTTCCTTTTGACAAAAAGCCTTGTCGAACCCCATTCGCAACTTTTCTCAGTCTAGTGTATAGACCTTGGGTCAAGGAACCTATTTTTCATCCCGGTGCATGCATGATAAATGTATGAACATGTAATCTATATGATGAACTCACCCTTCGAGGAGTGACATATGGTCGTAACTCTTGTATGATGAAACATGAATCGTGATTCTTGCCCAAACTCTACAATGAAAATTTTCTGAGTGACGACCATTATGTCACCCACAAGTCTTGAGTTCAAGATGCTTCAAGAAGGGTTTGCCCTGATGCAAATAACAATAGCACATACAACCTAAGGACAGGTTCTATTCATTGTGTGAACATGGACATGTTTTCTATCTAGTCTCAAAAGGGTCTCATATGTGCCCAGTGACGATCTTCGTAAAGACAGTATAGGGTCGTTGCAAGAAATGGTTAAGGTACGTATACCCACCATTACCAAGTAGGCACTTAGATATGAGTTGGGTTTTTCACGCATCTAAACCCTGACCAATAGTCATAGGGCAGATCGCTAATTCACCACCTAACTTAGAAGCTTGTGTGTGCTTTCAAAAATAATTACAGGTGATGCATGAAACAATTCTAAAAGTGCATGGATAAAACAAAAATAAAATAAGACAAAAATTCAAAAACTTAAACACATCAAATACACAAAGCATAGTCCAATATTGTCAGAAACAGTACCTTCCCCAGTGGAGTTGCCATTCTGTCACACGTCACCCTCGCGGCGTCGACTGGTGATTTTTTGTTATCATTTGATTGGTTCGTTGGAGTTGCCACCTAGTATTTAATTGAGGGCTACTAGGAAACTCAGGTGCACTGGTCTTGTCAGAGATTTACGGGTAAGGGACTAGTTGTGGTTAGGGTATTAGCACCTCTAACGCACCCTACATGAGGTAAGCTGCTTCGTGACTTTGATGTGTTAAAGAATTTTTAATAATTTTCTTTTCATCGGATATTAGAAATACAACTTAGGTGTAAGTTAATAATTCTGGACCGTGAGCAAATCAAAATATTAAATTCTTCTTTATTCTTTACAATTTTATCATAAACAAACATTTATAAAAAAAAACAAAACAACTCCTTCACTTTCACTATATTTTTTTTCTTTTTTCCTTTTTTACATCCCCACTACAAATTATAACAAAAATTCAAAATAAATCAAATACATTTCAACAAAATTACAAAATAAACCCCATAAAAATCCAAAGCCTTCTGGCATCTGCAGGAACAGTGTTGAGGAAGATTTCTGGGGGCGGGAACAATGCTGGAACAGTGGCGGCGTGTGAAACAACGTGCTACCACCACTGGTGGCGCGTGGGTTCACACGCCGCCGCCGATGAAAGCAACAAAACCGGTGGATCGGGGACGTCCTCCTCTTCTCTGTCTCCTTACTCCAGCGGCGACCTGCAAAACACCCAAAAACGTAACAAGCTGTTGATTTTAGTTTTTTCTTTCTTGTTCACAGATCTGTTTGTTTTTGTTTTGGATCTGCTTTTCTCTTAGTTTCGGTCTGCTGTTCTTTTCTTCTTCACCGGTGGTAGATCTGCCGTAGAGGACCCAGCATTGTGAGTGAGGAGGCGTCATTGTTGTGATGGGAAGTAGACGTCGCTGCAAGGCTGGTGAGAGGAGATGAAGAAGACAGTGGGGGCTGCTGCTGGAGGCCGGTCTGCTCCGATGAAGGAAGCTTTGTCGCATCTATGCTGATAAGGCAGACTGTGGCCTGTCTTGGCTAACGGCTGTGGCTTGGAGAGGGAAAGGAGAGAGGGAAAGGAGAGAAGGAAAGGAAAAGGGTGAGCCGGCTGAGAGGGTGGAAGTGAGGCTTGTGTCCGGTAGCTGAGGAAGAAGAAAATAAAAAAGGACGGGCTCTATGTTGTTGGTTGAAAGAGGAGACGAAAGGGTTCATGGATGTTGGTTTTGGGAGATGGCAGTGGAGATGGGGGCTGCGGTGAGGGGGTCAACTGGTTTGTGTTGGTGAATGGGAGCGGCCAAGAGATGGATGGGGCATCTTGGTTTGTGGGTGTTGTGGTCGGGCGAGGCTAGCTTTGGGTTTGTCAGGTGGAGAAGCTGGGAGACGGTTGTTGCGGTTGGCTGGGGGAGAGGGACGGTGTAGAGGCTGAGAGGGAGGGCTAGCTTTGGTTGGCTAAAGGAAGAAGAAAATCCAAAACCAGTGAGAGGGGCCTGCTGGTCTTGGTTTCTTTGACCAAATGGGGGCCACCGGCTTGGGTGAAGAGATAGGTTTAGGTTTAGGTTTAGGGTTTGAGTTCTTTTTTTGTTGTTTTTCTGAATGTGCAAAATTGCCCCCCTTTTTTGTGTGTGTTGAAGGCTACTATTTATAGGCAAAATGTTGCTTGGGCCTCAAAATTGGTCCCTCAACTTTCTTTTTTTTTGTAAATTTGATTTTTCTTGTTTTGTTGAATTTTTCTTATCAATATCGTCTCGAATGAGGAAAATCGGTGATTTTAAAAATAATACGTTAAAAGTCAAACACATTCCCAAGATCTTTGAAAATTTAAATTCTTTTGAGATGATGTTGAAAATGCTAAAAACGATGCAAATATATTTAAAAAACATATTTTTTGGATTTTTGTTCTTTTTTTGTTATTTTTGGATTTTTTAAAAATTTTATCAAAACATGGGTCAAAAATTGGGTAGCAACAACAATAATAATAAAAAAAAGATTTACCTTCATTTGTTAGTGTGAATGCCTTGTTGTTTTCTATGCAGTATGGACATCCTAGTTTTTCATGCGTGCTCCAACCAGAAACCATTCCATAAGCTGAAAAATCATTGATAGTCCACATCAAAGTCACCCTCATAACAAAATTATATTTCCTCGATATATCATAAGTCAAAGCTCTGAAGGACCACATCTATATTTCGACCTGGGCTGCTCGGACCGGGTATGATAGTAGATAAAAACATGAACTCCAACCTCATACACATCCTCGGTGACAAGTTATAAACCGTGAGTATAACTGGCCAACAAGAATAAGGAGCAGCAAATGACCTGAATGGGTTGAATCCGTCTGTACACAACTCTAGACGCACGTTCCTTGATTCAGCTAAAAAGTAAGGATGCACACTGTTAAAGTGTTTCCATGCTTCGTCGTCAGAAGGATGCACCATCACTCCATTAACCGCATCATGTGATTAGTGTCATGTCATGTGCTTAGCAATCCTTGGTGACATGAATAACCTTTGCAGTCTAGATGTGATTGAGAAGTATCTAAATTTTTTATATGCCACAAGAGTCTTTCCCCTACTAGTTCTGGGTTTGTAATGGGAGTGCCCACATGTCATGCACTCGGTCAGCTCAATATTTTTAAGGTAGTATAACATGCAGAAGTTAGGGCACATGTCAATTTTTTGGTATCCTAAATCGAGGGGTTTCATCATGGACTTTGCAGCATATAAATTCCTTTTCAGCCTATTCCCTTCAGGTAAAATGTTTCTCACCTATTCGATAATTTTGTCATAACCGGTCTCACTCAACCCATGATCTGACTTGATGGTGAACATCTATGCTACGACCGATAATTTACTATAGTTCATCAGAATCTTTCAACAGATCAAAAAACCTTGCTGCATCTGTATTAGGTTTTTCTTTTACGATTGGACATTAACTGACATTACCTTGATTCATTCTCATTGCATCTATAACCATATTCCTATAAGGATACTATTGTCATTTGCAACTCCATGCACGTTGCTAGCACTAGAAGTTGACCCAACCACCCTTTCTCTCATGCTCTCATTACGAACAAATAGTTCTCCGTGTGCATACCAACACAGGTAATCCTCCATGAACCCTTTGTGTAGAAGATGCATCATTACAACATCTGAATGCATATACTTTTTATTTTGACACTTCCTGCATGGACACCTAATACTGCCTCTAGTAAAATTTCTGGGAATAGATGTTGTGAAATTACTAAAACACTGAACCTCATTACAATAATCCATCATCCGCAATCTTTAGGGTGAATCTTGATACATCCATGAACGATCATCCATGACTTCTATCGAACCTCTATAAAATTATGATGAAAACATGCATTAATTAACTATGTTAGGTAAATAAATTTGCAAAAATATTGGTTTACCTCGAGATTAGCCAACAAACTAATTAAAACTTCTAAAAAATATTCATTATCAATCATCAACATCCAAACAAATTTATACGTATAAATTTGTGAAAATTACAACTCCGTAATAGCATTGATAAAATTAAAACAGACCTGTTAAACAAGCTATTAATTATTTCACCACAACACAAGTAATTCGGTAATTCAACAAAGTTTCAACAATTTACAAACAAATATAATTTTACAAAATCTAAAACATACCATAACAATTACAAAATTATACATTCATACTACAAGTTTGTTTGAGAAATAACAATAAAACATGTACATACACAAACAATTTACAAACAAATACAATTTTACAAAATCTAAAACAAACCATAACAATTACAAAATTATACATTCATACTACAAGTTTGTTTGAGAAATAACAATAAAACATGTACATACACAAACAAAATACATATACTAAAAAAACAATAAAATTGACATTTAAATGTTAAAATTAAAAAAAAATAGATTTACTTACAAAAAATGATAAAATCCACAATAAATCAGAACACGGATGATGTGACCATAAAACTTAAAAAAATATGACTTTTGTTGAGAAGAGAAGATTTTTTTTGGGGGGGTGGTTGTTTGCAATTTGAGAGGGGAGAGTTGGGATGAAAGAGAAGAAGGAGAAATAGGGGAGGAGAGGGTTGACATATTGGTGATATATTAACTTTTGTCGATGGAAAACGAAATTATTTTCCCAATGATTCCGTCGGTAATTCTGACGGTGAATTGACCACGTCACTATACGGAGATCCTAGTTTGAATTCCTCGGTAAAATCGCTAGCAAAAACTTTCACATCATCAAACCATTTTTTTCTCCAAATTCTATATATTCCGTCTGTAATTCAGTCGGTATATACCGACGGACTAATTCCATCGGTATATACCGACTGAATTACAGATGGAATAGTGGTCGTCGGTAATTTTCACCGTAATTTACCGATAAAGTTATTCTGTCAGTAATTCTATTGGTTTTAGGTGAATTTCTGGTAGTAATAATAATAAACGGTTTCAGCAGCCTAGATTACAATAGGTATATTGTATGCTATAGAAATCCATGACCGTTAGACCTCGTGTAGCTAAGTAATACATAACATTTTTCATTTTTTATATATATAAAAATACTCCAAAACATTGTTTTGTGATTACAACAACTCAAAACTACAGCATCTGAAAATCAAATTGATTATTTTATCTTACAAGTAGTTGAACAAAGCGGTAATCTCACCATTTGTCAAGAGGTCTCAAACCATAATACTCAAGAGAACGCCACAATTATGACTGTAAATTTCTTTCAAATGACATTAGTATATGATGTATGATTGCTGTATATATAGTACCGGCTGAAAAACATAACTAGTTTATTTTAAATAGGAATTGCATAACTGGTAATAGTTAACACGGCAAGAACACGTGAGACCAATTCTCTACGATTGTCATCCAAAGCATTAATTTATTCAATAACATTATTATATCTTTGGGAAAAGACAAAAAAAAATAAAAAAATTGTCAATGCATGATACTAAAATTTTGAATTAAGCAGAAATGCTAGGTACTTTTTTCATTTAAAGAATTAACACAATTTAATTATTCTTTATATATATATATATATATATATATATATATATATATATATAAGGATAATTTTATTAGAACCTCACCAATGTAGTGAGGAGCACTTGCTTGAAAACCTCCTCAAACCCTATGGATAAAGGGGGAGAAAGGCACTTTTTTTATTTCATTACAAAAGAATTGCACTAACAAAGCCAAAAACAAACAGGCTTGCTTGAAGAAACAGAAACTAAACCAATACAAACTACATACACAAAGACGGCGCCACTACAGATTGCCCTTCTTGCGGGTGCCAACAAGCCAGTTGCAGTTACTACACGTATACATCTCGACCAAACAAAACAAGCAAGCCAAGAGAAGAAGAAGAAGGGGCAAGCCACCCACTACCAAAGACGAAGAAGCACTGCAGATACTTTTCAAATTCTCATTTTAACATTTGCTACTCCCACCAAGATCTGCATTGATAGCTGCTTTGCTCAGGCTCGCACTCTTGATTTTACAGCGACTATTGCGCCCTCCTATTCATCAGCGATGCCCCAATTTTCATACCTAGTTAATGAAAATATCATTAGCAATTGCTTTCATAATTATCGGTCTTTACCCCAATCCCAAAAGTCAACATAATAAAATACACTCTAATTTCTTCAAAGTGACAATATTGGAGGCACGACCTGGCCAATTATAGCTAGAAGCATACCACACGTAGAAAGGATAAGGCTAGATGGACCGGTCGACCTAACCCAAAGTCTAAGTACAAGTTTTTTAACTATAATAACTTAAAAATAAGCTAATGAAGCTGGAATTATCATGGCTGTTGACACTAAACTTATACTCTAATGGATCCTTGTAAAGGAATTTAGATTAATAACAAGACTTAAAAAACCCAATAATGTTATTTACTGTCACTATCTTTCTTATCAGAATTGGATAATTTGTGCATCTATTTCAATAGTATAAATTAGTTCATACATGATTATTGGCAAAATTAACTAGGTAACATTCTAATGCACTGACACTACCAGAAATTCGCTCAATAGCAATGGATTTACCGACGGAATAGTTTTGTCGGTAATTTGAGGTCGAAATTACCGACGAAAACTTTTTTGTCTGTAATTCAGTCGGTAACTATCGACTGAATTACGGACGGAAAACGTTTCAAATTAAAAAAAAAGCGGGTCGCTAGCGTGGAGGTGTTGGCGGGGTTATTTTTACTGACAGATTCAAAACGACAGCCCGTACAATGACGTGACCGGTTCGCTATTTAAAATGCCGTCGAAATCACCAAGGGATTTGAAATGGCAGATCTGTACGGTGACATGTTGATTTTTCCGTTAGAATCACCGACAGATTTTTCATCGGTGAAACCGTCGGAAAAAGTTAATATATGTCCTCTCTGCCGACCCTCTCCTCCACTATTTCTCCTTCTTCTTCCTAATCCCAACTCTCCCCATCTGCAAACAATCAGCCCCCCCTCCCCCCCCAAACAAAAATCTCCCTCATCTCAGCATAATAAGTTATATTTCTTGAAGTTTTGTGGTCACAACATCCGTGTTCTGATTTACCAACGGATTTTATCAATTTTTGTAAGTAATTCTATCTTTTTAAATTTTAACATTTAATTAAATGTCGATTTTATTGTTTTTGTAGTATATGTATTTTGTTAATAGATATACATGTTTTATTGTTATTTCTCAAACAAACTTGTAGTATATGAATGTATAATTCTATACCTGTTATGGTTAATTTGTTTTAGATTTTGTAAGATTGTATTTGTTTGTTACATTGTTAAAACTTTATGGAACTACCGAATTACATGTGCTGTTTTGAAATAATTAATAACTTGCTTAATGAGTCCATTTAAATTTTTATCAATGATATTGTAGAGTGGTAATTTCTATAAATTTATATATATTAATTTGTATGGACGTTGATAAATAATAATGAATATTAATATTTATGAGAAGTAGTGTTTGGTTTGTTGGATAATCTCAAGGTAAAGTAATATTTTTGCAAGTTTACTTACCTAACTTAGTTAATTAATACATGATGTCATCATAATTTTATAGAGGTTCGATATAAGTTATGGATGTATCGAGATTCACCTCAAGGATTGCGGAAGATTGATTATTATAACGAGGTTCAGGATTTTATTAATTTCGCAACATCTATTCCCAGAAATTTTACTAGAGGCGGTATTAGGTGTCCATACAGGAAGTGTCAAAATAAAAATATCTGCATCCAGATGTTGTAATGATGCATCTTCTACACAAAGGGATTATGGAGAATTACCAGTGTTGGTATGCATATGGAGAAGTATTTGTTAGTAAGAAAAGAATGGGAGAAACAGTGGTTGAGTCTACTTCTAGTGCTAGCAACGTGCATGAAGCGGCAAATGACAACACTAATCCTTACAGCAATATGGTTATGGATGCAATGAGAATGAATCAAGGTAATGTCACTCAATGTCCAATCGTAGAAGAAGAACCTAATGCAGATGTAGCTAGGTTTTTTGATTTTTTGAAAGATTTTGACGAACCATTATGGGATGGCTGCACGAACCACAGTAAATTATCGGTCGTAGCACAGGTGTTCACCATCAAGTTAGATCAAGGGTTGAGAGAGGCCAGGTATGACAAGATTATTGAATGGGCAAGAAGCATTTTACCTGAAGGGAACAGGCTAAAAGAGAACTTCTATGCCGCGAAGTCCATGATGAAACCCCTCGGTTTAGGATATCAGAAAATTGATATGTGCCCTAACTTCTGCATGTTATACTACCTTGAAAATGCTGAGATGATCGAGTACATGATATGCGGGCATTCCCGTTACAAACCTAGAACTAGCAGGGGAAAGACTCTAGTGGCATATAAAAAACTTAGATACTTCCCGATCACACCTAGACTGCAGAGGTTATTCATGTCACCAAAGACTGTTGAGCACATGACATGGCACCAAGCACATGATGTGGTTGATGGAGTGATGGCGCATCCTTGTGATGGCGAAGCGTGGAAACTCTTTAATAGTGTGCATCCTCACTTTTCAGCTGAATCAAGGAATGTGCGTCTTAGGTTGTGTACAGACGGATTCAATCCATTTGGGTCAGTTGCTGCTCCTTATTCTTGTTGGCCGGTCATACTCACAGTTTATAACTTGCCACTGAGAATGTGTATGAGGTCGGAGTTCATGTTTTTATCTACTGTCATACCCGGTCTAAGCAGCCTGGGGCGGAATATAGATGTTTATCTTCGACCGTTGATTGATGAGTTGGCGTAGTTGTGGTCCTCCGGAGCTCTGACTTATGATATATCAAGGAAACAAAATTTCCTTATGAGGGCAGCTTTGATGTGGACTAGCAATGATTTTCCAGCTTATGGAATGCTTTCTGGTTGGAGCACACATGGGAAACTCGCATGTCCATACTGCATGGAAAACAACAAGGCATTCACGCTAGCAAACGGAGGTAAAACTTCTTTTTTTGACTGTCATCGTCGCTTCTTGCCACTTAATCACAGGTACAGAAAGAACAGAAAAGATTTCTTTGTTGGCAGAGTTGAAAAAGATGTTCCATCCTCGCGTCTTTCTGGTGAAAAATTGCATGATGTTGTCTCAGAGTACGGTGACATTGTGTTTGACCTTCAATCAGGTAAGCAAAAGTTTCCTGATTTTGGTTTGACCCATAATTGGGTAAAACGAAGTATCTTTTGGGAGCTTCCTTATTAGAAGACCAATCTACTCCGCCATAAACTTGATGTCATGCACATCGAAAAGAACATGTTTGAGAACATTTTCAACATCGTCATGGATGTGAAGGGGAAGACAAAGGACAACATCAAAGCTAGATTGGATATAGCTTTATACTATAACCGTAAAAATATGGAGTTGGTTTATGATGAGTCACGGGTCGCAAAACCAAGAGCAAGCTTCGTGTTAGAGAAAAACACACAACTGTTAGTCTACAAATGGCTTAAGAGTCTGTGTTTTCTGGATGGACATGCATCAAACATATCAAGGCTGGTTAATATAGAGGATTGCAGATTGTATGGAATGAAGAGTCATGACTGCCACGTGTTTATGCAAACACTCATCCCATTAGCTTTTCGTGATTTGTTGCCAAAAGGAATATAGGATGCACACACGGAGATCAGTCATTTCTTCAGAGATATATGCTCTAGCAAGTTGAATGTTGAGCACATTGAGAGGCTTCAAACGAATATCGTCAAGACACTATGCAAACTTGAGATGATATTCCCTTCATCATTTTTTGACTCAATAGAGCATCTCCCTATACATTTACCTTTCGAGGAAAAAGCTGAAGGACTGGTCCAATATAGATGGATGTATCCATTCGAACTGTTAGATATTACATTTGCAATGTAATTCATATATAAAAGTGTTTTTTATGTTTTTCTTAATTGAAAATACTTGATTAATTCAATGCAGGTACTTGTTTAATCTCAAGAAAAAGGTTAAGAACAGGGCACATGTTGAGGCTTCGATATGTGAGGTCTCGATATGTAAGGCCTATATTGTTGAGGAGATCTCAACATTTATCTTGTACTATTTCGAACCTCATCTCAGAACGAGAATCAATCGCGTTCCACGGCATGATGATGGCGGTGAAGTGCTTTCGAGTGGGAACTTGTCAATATTCTCCAATACTGGACGATCCACACCTAAAAATGCCGTCAGAAGAAGATATTTGTCGGAAATAAAGTTCAAAGAAGCACACAACTATGTTCTATTTAACTGTGATGAGCTGAGACCTTTTATTCATTAAGTTTATACTAATTAAACTTTGTTAGTAATATACTGTTAATTATATATTGTAATATAATACACTCATTATCACTTGTAGGCAACATCGACAATATTTTCTCTCCAAAAACTCACAGCTGACCGAATCCCAGATCTTTCAATTACAAGATGAACAATTCGTCATGTGGTTCAGAACACATGTAAGCACTATCACAAACTCATTCTAACTTGTAAAATTACTATACGTATGCATGTCATTACGAGATTCTCGTTCATTTAATGTTTATTGGTGTACATTACATACAAGGTTTATCAAATAGGAAGGAGTGCGCCTAAGTCATTGTCTTCACTAAGCTTGGGGCCTGAAAGAAAATGTAAGTGCTACAACAGGTATTTTGTCAATGGATATGTTTTCCATACTGAAGAATACGGGCAAGGAAGAAAGACAAACGACAGCGGTGTTTGTGTTGTCAATGGATATGTTTTCCATACTGAAGAATGCGGGCAAGGAAGAAAGACATACGACAGCGGTGTTTGTGTTAAGGGATCCACTAGTAGTGAGTTAGAAGTTGACTACTATGGTAGATTAGAAGAGGTCGTCGAACTGGTTTGTATTACAATTAATTTATATAGTTTTATATTATATATTCTAAATAATTTTTTAAAAACAAATTAAGAAAAAAACAATTACCAAGGATTTTCCCGACGGATGAATTCGGTCGGTATTTTAAACACCCATCGACAGACTTACCGACAGAATTAATCCGTCAGTATTTAACAGTAGCTTCCACCAGTACCGACGAATTTACAGACGGACAGATTTGGTCGGTATTTCATACTCTCACCGACGTAGTTACAGACGGATAGTTTCCGTCAGTGTGCAATATCACCGACGGATTTTTATTCCGTCGGTATATTTCAAGCGGGAATCTTTTTTTTTTGGCGCGCAAATTCCGTCTGTAAAACCATCGGCAAATGGTTTTTTTGTTTTTCTGACCGAAATAGCGACGGAAGTGGGAATCACCGACGAAGGTAAAGCCGACGGACGTAATCCGTCGGTGATGACGTCGGTAAAAAAATCACCGATGAAATTCTAATCACACACTGACGGAATTGGTCCGTCGGTAAAACTGTGAAATCTTGTAGTGATAGTAGTCCTCATCCCGCGCCGTCCTTAATTTCTCCATGGAATCAATTGTCCATGTGTTCTTCCAATAGGAATTATGAATATCTTATTGTCTTTAAATAAAATGCACCTTGGAGAATACATGACAATATTATTATGCTAACTATTAAAAAAAACCATGACACCCCTCTAGCGTAAATGTGGTTGTTAAATATATGATATATTATTTAATTAATTTTTTTTTATGTTTTCCTTTTCATAATCAACATTATTATGCTATTTGTTAAAATTACATATTAAATTTTAGCACATGAAAAAAAAATACATAACATGAACGAAAGAAATGAAGTAGTTAATAACATGAAGAAAAATAAATAACTAACATGAAGAAAAAAAAGATTACATGAGATGGAGGAAAAAAAGGAAGTTAATTGAAAATTAATTAATTAGTCCTAATAAAATGGAGAATACATGAGCCAGCTCCCCATAAAGAGAACGCGCGCACTGGGCTTTGGGGCCTGATGGCTAAAGGGCCCTTGGGTGCTTAGGCAACTAGACGCCCGCGTGAGACAACCCTCTGGCCGCGTTGCGTGATGCAGAGATAGCCTGCGCTAGCTTGGGGGCTCACCCTGCGGGGGCTGTCTCGCAAAGTTGGGTGAGTGTGCCCTATAAGCCTCCCCCCCCTGGCAAGAGAGAGGCTAGACATAGTTATGGCCGACCCGATGCCACTGGCAACCGCGCGCGAGTTGCTGGGGTTCCCGTGTTTTGGGGTCATCTAGTAAAATCAAGGCTGTCCATTTGGGGTCATTCCAACTTGATTCCTATTTTTACAAATTTTTTGAATTTTTAGTGGTAGGAAAATTAAAATAAAATAATTCTCGACCTCAAAAAATTTTGAAATTGTTTGTAGAGGTAGATTGGATTTTTCCCAACCTCTTTGCAAAAATTTAAGCTCAAAATACCAAGAAATGAATTTTTTAGAGGGGTAACAATTGGGATCTAGTAGTGTCTACCCCTACCAGACTTGCTCTTTAGAGGGGAGCCCCTTGCCTAGCCTTAGGGCACGCTAGCATGGTGACTATAGGGCCTGGTGCGGGTTTGTTGTGCGTTGTGCCTTTACCCGTACTATGATAAGGGGCCTCATGGACCCAATGTATCACCGGCATTGATGACCCAATTCCGGTCACTTCCTTCGGGACATGTTCCAAGCCGTGGCACGCATTGGAGCTGCCTTTTTAAGGTGTGGGCGTGGCATTCACATGCCACCCTCGAGTTGAGTTGTTGGCAGCTGCTGGGCACCCATCCATTTGGCGCGAGTTCATGGTGGGCATGGCCGCTGCTCATGCTCGCAAATAGGAGGCTTAGCCGGGGGTAGTTTGATACGGAGTGGCATGCTCGGGGATCTTGAGGAGAGCTCTATGCTGGTGTGGGCGTGGCATGAGAATGCTGTGCACGTGCCTATGTGTTGGATCCCCGCACGATCTCTGACATCATGGCTAGACGTGCCCATTGCTGAGGCCCGGTCATCAGCTTTTGAGCTGAGATAGCGGCGCCCCACTAGTTTGTCCCTATCATATCCCTCATAGGCTTGTCCCTCGGATGTCCTTCGCATCTGGCAGTGTGGGCACGATCTCGCCCGGTTGTTTCCATTTGCTCTTTGGGGTTGTGGTTCGATCGATGGAGTTGTTGTCATGTGTACATAGCGGCGCATGAGCGGTCATCGGGCTATCCGCGTCGGCAAGTTCTATGTTGGTGCATCGAACCGTTGGCCCGCTGCCCCTATCACTTTCAGCCCAAGGCCCTACGTGTCTTGCAGCGAGGTGGGGTTCCTATGTTGTGTACCCACTGTGATGGAATTGTAATGTGAAGTTGTTCCTCTCCGTCATGCACCTCTTTGGGGGCGCGAAGTGAACCCAGTAACGACACCTATGTTCTAGTCAAGCGGACTCCCGCCAAATTGGCCCATACGCGATTGCTCGTGCTTTCAGATGTGAAATGTGATGCCAAACAGGGATCTCCGCCCTATGACAGTCCTGTTTGAGCCATCCATGCTTGATGAGAATGACTCTCATGCCCGTCTCGGCCCCTCGTCTCATCAACATTGGGGATCCTGCGGGTCATTGTGTCGCTGAGGAATGCTACCTGGTTGATCCTACTAGTAGTCATATTGTCTCCAAGATTAAGCCATGCATGTGTAAGAATAAACTAATTCAGACTATGAAATTGCGAATGACTTATTAAATCAATTATAGTTTGTTTGATGGTATTTTCTACTCGGATAACCGTAGTAATTGTAGAGCTAATACGTGCAACAAACCCTGACTCCTGGAAGGGACACATTTATTAGAGAAAAGGTTGATGCGGGCTCTGCCCGTTGCTCTTATGATTCATGATAACTTGATGGATCGCACGACTATCATGTCGGTGATGTATCATTCAAATTTCTACTCTATCAACTTTCGATGATAGGATAAAGGCCTACTATAGTGGTGACGAGTGATGGAGAATTAGGGTTCGATTTTGGAGAGGGAGGCTGAGAAACAGCTACCACATCCAAGGAAGGCAGCAAGCACGCAAATTACCCAATCCTGACACGGAGAGGTAGTGACAATAAATAACAATATCGGGCTCTTCAAGTCTGGTAATTGGAACGAGTACAATCTAAATCCCTTAACAATGATCATTGATGTCTTAAGAGGTGCGATCGAGATCGAACCTTTATTAGGATAAGGACAAACCTTTAGGTGGAAAAAGTAGGTGGTTTCCACCTTTTTCTCATATGATGTTTATGTTTTGAAATGATTTACATATGATAATATATTATTTAATCCTTGTTGAATGATGAAACGACGATGAAGTGTTTGATGTGCCTGTTACAGCACAAGGTAATTTCAAGCATTATAGGCAATTTAAAAACATAATAAAGCAATATTAACATTACATTTCGTTCATGGACCAAAAGAGCATAATTCTTTCATTTCTCCTTACTTACGTAAATACCACCCTTAATAATTCATCAATTACCAAGGCTAGTTACAATACTCAAACCCGGTTCTCCATCTTGATTACCGTTAACCAAACTATTGTTATTCTCTGTTTAAAATATAACAATCATAGTTCTTTCATATACTTGGTATATACAAAACATAATACCCATGAATGCATCAATTCTTGAAACTAACTTATAACTCCCAAATCTGGCAATCCGCTTAGGATGCCATTAGCCGAAGCTAATCATTTGTCAATCTCGATCATCCACTTAGGATGCCATTAGCCGACGCGAATCATTAACAAATCAAATGTTCCAGACGTGGTTTATAAAATCACTATAACATGATATTATATCATTTGTAATACACAAACAAACATTTCATAACAATTTAGCATTTAGTATAACATAACAATAATCCCTTCATATTATTCATCCAACCATTCATGGTAGTTAATGTTTAATACAATACAACAATAAATCTCTCATAATACTCATACAAAAATTCATAACAATTTAGCACCATGTATAGCACAATAATAGATCCTTCGCAATACTCATATAAACATTCGTGACAAATAACCTTCAACATAATACAATGACAGATCCTTTGTAATACTCATACAACCATTCATGACAATTAACATTCCATATAGCACAACAATAGATCCTTCGTAATAAATTCACTTTAGAAAATAATGTTATGCTAGAAAAGGGTGGAAATCACCTACCCGTTCCTCCTACGGTGTACTCGTCCGGTCAAAGGTTCGATTTTGGTAGTACCACCTGATACATCAAATGATCATAAATCAGCACATTTGCATTCGACAAACACATAACTCGTTGCCATATTTATTTCAAAATCCACATGTTCATATTCTAGTGTTCCACACATTATACAATTATATAATGAAATCGTTACAAGCATTAAGTTATTTCTGACGTGAAATTCATTTGCGACTGAGTTGCAGCTGTCACAAAAAGTTGTCACTGAAAACTGGGTCATTGGTGACATACAATTCGTTAGCAAAAACTGATTTGCTGGTTACATATAGAATTCGGCAGCGGAACTGATTCACTAGTTACATATAATTCGGTAGCGAAACTGATTCACTGGTGACCTACAATTGGTCAGCAAAAACTGATTCGCTGTAGCCTACACAATTCGATAGTAAAAGTTAATTCGTTTCAGATAACACAATTTGACAGCAAAATCTAATTTGGTGCAGACAACACAATTTTGGCAGCGAATGCTGATTCATTGCAGACAACACAGTTTCGACAACAAACATGGATTTGTTGTAGGCAACATAGTTTCAGAAAAGAACATGCTTTCGCTGTAGGCAACACAATCTCAGCAGCAAACACTGATTCGTTGTGGACAACACAATTTCAATAGCAAACATTGATTCGCTGCGGATAACATGATTTCGACAGCGAAAACTGATTCGATGCAGTCAGTATGATTCGATAGCGAAAACTAATTTAGTGCAGACAAGACAATTTCGGAAGCAAACGCTGATTTACTGCAGACAACACACTTTCGGCAGCAAACACTGATTTTTGACAACGAACATTGATTCCCTGCGGACCACACGATTTTGGTAACAAAAAGTGATTCACTGTAGACAACACCATTTGGCAGCAAAAAGTGATTTGTTTTTTCCTTCTCTTCCATTTATACTATATAGCGGGTCTGTCACACTTCCTCTCCTCTCGTGGTTTCAGTCATCAATGCAACTCCTTAGCTTTCTTCTTCTTCAAACACTCAAGGTAGGGGACATGCAACTGATATAGGTGGGTCTTCTCCTTTGAGAAGGTGGCTGTTATTGTAGTCATAACTGCTGGCTAGTTATAGGGAAGGGGCCTGAACTCCTTCTCCTTCCATGGCTTCGACCACTTTTGTCTTTCCCTTGTTCACCCTTCTTCTCCAGCATTCAAAGGTGGTGCGTGCAGCTGGGTATGCAGCTGTTGCAGGCAGATTTTTGGGGAGAGGAAGAAGGCAAGAGCATGCAACCTGTTTTGGAAAGAGTGCCCCTTTCTCTCTCCTTGCTGCATTTATACCCTCTTAAATGCAAAAGGGTGTTTAGATGTTGGACCAAGGTTGTCCTTATCCCCCTTTTGGGTTATCCTTAGGTTGGTTTCTATTTCCATTCTCCTATAGGATAGGTCGATCCAACACTAATTTTTTATTAGGTTTTACAGTGTCGCTACCGATTTAGAAATTAGAGACCACAGATTGCGTCGTTGCCAATTCAGAAATCGGCAACCAAACTGCACCATTACCAATTCATAAATCGGCAACCAAACTATGTTGCTACCGATTTAGAAATCGACAGCCAAAAATTATGCCGCTGCCAATTCTGAAATCAGCAACTAAAAACTTTGTAGCTGCCAATTCTGAAATCGGTAGAAAAACTGTGTCGCTGCCGATTTAGAAATTGATAGCCAAAAGCTTTGCTACTGTCGATTCTAAAATTGGTAGCCAGTACTGTGCCATTGCCAGTTCAAAAATTGGCAGTTAAAATTGTGCCACTGCCGATCCAAAAAGCAATAGCCAAAAACTTTGTCGCTGTCGATTCTAAAATTGACAGCAAAACTACGTCGATCCTGATTCAGAAACTAGCAGCCTAAAACTGTGTCGCTACCAATTTAGAAATCGACAACCTCAAACTGTGTTGCTACCGATTTAGAAATCGACAGCTAAAAACTTTGATGCTGCCGATTATGAAATCAGAAGCAAAACTATGCCGCTACCGATTCAGAAATCGACAGCCAAAAGCTTTGCTGCTACCGATTTTAGAAATCGGCAGCCAAGTATCGTGCTGCTGCTGATCTAGAGATCAGCAGCAAAGAACTGTGCTGCTGCCGATTCAGAAATCAGCAGCGACGGTGGAGTCGTTTTAGCTTAGCTCTTTCTCTTCTTTTTTTTTGTTGGGTGTTTACAATAATAATCATATTAACAGCCAATATAGGTCTTATATTTTTCTCATTACACCCAATAATATTGTCATTCTTTGTTCGACCATAGTTACCATTACAAATTTCCATTTCGAACAAGGCTTGTTTTTTTTGGAAGTTAAGATGTAATATCACATGTTCCTAGAAGGGAAAAGACCCAATTTTCACCCTTAACGAGTCTAGATAGTCACTTTAGTGACTTTCCGAATATGTTAGCAGAGGTCACATTCCAACCTCTCCTTAGATTGTTGACTATATCTAAAGTTATAAGACTCTGTTTCAAGCAAGGTTGGTCTCATTAGAAAGATAAGACATGGAGCTACAAGTCCTTTAAAGGGAGGAGAACCCAGTTCTGCTCCTAAGACACTCAAAATTACTCATAATAAAATCAGACCTACTTCTCTATCAGGTTTGTCATGACTCAATCTCGGTTGGTGACTCATAACTAGAGTTATATAGCTCCAAATTGAGTAAGACCAATTTACTTAGTTAGTCAACATCCAAAACTACAATTCCTATGAAGGAACCTGATCCTATTCCCTCATCCTCCTACTTGAATTCTTTTTGAAAGTCAGGAGACGAATTTGTCCATATTCGTTAACCTTTTCATTTGCACACAACATCCACAATTCAACTTTCCCTATTTTATCTTAACCCCTAGCCATATCATATACTATATTATAGTGCCAAAACAAATACGAGCTCTTAGTAGTAGCTGTAGCTAGAGAGAGAATCTAGAGAGATGCTCTTTTTTTTCTTGAAGTTTCCTCTTCATGATGGTGTCCTACAGCTACTGAGTTCTTGTTTGGAGCTTCTTTATATGTTGTTAATTTTTGGTCCTCCTTACATGGAAAAAAATCAAAAGAAATTAGCATCTCTCTCCTCTTTGATTCAGCAGTAATGAATCCTAGAGGAGTCTTATTTTGATCTATATTACAACATGGTTGTGCCTCCAGCATACCAGGTTCCTTTTGTCTAAAATCCCCCAACTCTCAAGCAGTATCCAAGTCTAGCATCTGATGGGTATGGGGTTGTGTAAGCCCCCCCTAAAAAGTGTGTTTCGGTGGTAGATTGTTCAGATGAATAACATGTGGATGGTGCCCATTCGACCCTAAAGGATGCATTTGAAGGAGGTTCATTGCTCTCCAAGTCCCCTGCCCTTGCCATGGCATCCGACACTGCTTGCATCAACGAGATCACTTGTTCATCAGGGGGTAGAGTGCTGACTCTCTCTACCAGCGCCGAATGGGTCACTCACTCCTTTGTTGTTCGTGCACAACATATTCCAATTGCTGGTGCTAAATAATGTCTTCCTAGCTCAGGTACTTACTCAAAACTTGTTGTAGGGAAATGGAGGGTCTGGGTTTCTAGATCTGGAAGTGGTAGGCACTCTCCTACCCCTTCCACTCTATAATGCTTTTTTCTACTGTTCTATCAGAAGGGCTAAAGCCCTCTAAACAACATGAGGTGGTATACCTTATGAATCCCTGGTCAGTTGATTCTTCAATTTCACTTCTTTTTGTTGTTTGGTTGTTGTAGTCTGCTATATTGTAGTTTGTTATGTTTGTCTTTTGTTGTTGTCTGCAATGTTGGTCTACTTGAGCTGGTGATGTAGCTAATGGTTTGATATCTTTGTTTGACTTCTATTTTGCTACTCTCTCTATGGTGCCATTGCTGGGCTATTAGAGTGGACATGCTTCTAGCTTTGTCATGCCTCTTATCTCAAATGCTGGTGGTCACTACTACTAGTTTGATGCAACCCTAGCAGAATTGAATGGAATTCGCGAGCCCAAGATCTATCTAATCCAAGTTTTGCTAAAAATAAGATGAGCTTATCGCAATGGAAGACCTGCTCCATGGCAACAAGACTATAAACCAACCCAATCACAACGCTTACACCTAGAGACGAGCAAAATGAGTATAAATTCACAACAAAGATTGGTCAATTCTTTAAAAAGTTGAAAGTTCAATCAAGAACCAAGATTGACAATCAAAGATTGAAAAAAATCAGAATATTATTAGAAAAAAAAAGTGCTGAAAATTATTCTCAAGAGTATTATACCCTAAGCCAAAAACTCTTATTTCCCTAATGGATCGCATATAAACCCAATTTAAATAATAATCAACCCAAGCTAAAACTAGCTAAAACTAATTAAATAAATAAAATAAACAAGTCTCAAACCCAAACAAGTGTTTCCTTACAAAATAAAGAAAGTTTAATAGCCTAATTAATTTATTAAGACAAGTTTGATTATTTCCGCATTCTGTTTGGTAGTAACAAAACCCAACTTTAAACAGATGGTTCTCTCTCGTCTTAAAGAATTAGAAAGTGTACCATATACCGTTGGAAAGGAATGGAAGTCTAGTTTCCATCCCAACTAGAATCCCCTAAAATTCAACTTGTAGCTCTAGTTATGATAAAAAAGGTAGTGAAAGGTCAAACTAACCAAATCTAGTCTTCTTTCCTCAATCCTTGTGTAATGGTCTTGGTTCCACCAATAAGCCCCTCTTGAACATGAATTAGATTAATCATGTCTTATTCCTCATTATTTAATATCCTCTTAAAGTCCACTTTAACCCACGTATCTTAAAGAAGTCCATTGAAAGCCTCTTTGAACCTCTTAACTCTAAGTCTTGTAACTAGACTAACCAGAACCTCCAATGGATCCTTTGGTGCTTGGATCACATCATGGTTGAAGTAGTTGTTGGTGTGTAAAGGTTGCTGATGCCACACCCCTACTTTGTTTTGCTTCTGTTAACATAAGTTGAGGACTATCAAGGGTTGCAACCTAATGTTGTCTGCTGGTGTTGGCTTGCTAGAGTTGACTTCCCACTCTAGCTTTTATGTTGTTGTTGTATGCAGTTTAGTTTACCGAGCTTCTTGAAGCTAGCTGCTAGATCTTTTGGTTGCTGCAAAATGTAGTGGTGGTATGCTGGAGTTGATGAGATTCCAAGCTTTGTTTGCTGATGGCTTGTCCCTTTTATAGGCCAACTGCAGGATTTCCTTATGGCTGTTGGATTTTCTAGTTGCTACGGGATGTGTTTGGCTACTGCAGGATGTGTTTGGTTGCTGCTATATGCAACATTAATTACCCTAGCTTCAAACACAACACACAAGATAGTATAGAGCAAGCAAGGGGTCGATCCCACGAGGAAGGTTCAAGTCATATTTTTATGCTAGATGATATGTAATTTGGAGGGGTTTGGACGCTATCTAGGTTAAAGCAAAAGAAAATAGAAAACTATCAAAAGAAATTTAATAAAATCAGAAAATTATCAAGAGAACAAACTTTGGTCGCAAGCACACATCCACCTACAGAAATCAGAACTAATCATGGAAACGAAACATCAATTTATATTCCAAATATTTATCTGTTCTTAACATTGGTTAGTTAACGGATCCACCGTATAACTAACCCTAACCATCAAACAACCACAGTGTCCGCACTAGTAATTTAATTCAATGGCAGCCTTAAGAACCAGATAAGTTGATTAATCAAAAAAATATAACTGTCTGCAGTCTATGTTTGATTTGATTGAATGTTCTCCCTAAGATTAATAACGTAGATCTGTCATAACTCTGGTTTTGATATCAAACTTATCGATAGATTATCTACAATAATAACTTAGAGTCCGCTCTAGCAATTAAAATAAACAATCATAGGAAAAATAAGCATAGGAGAACAAACATATTCATCATATAAACTGAAAAGAAAAGGTAAAATAAATCTCATAGTTTTTTAAATCCAAAGGTTTTCGTGTCCTTGTAACCAAGAAAACGAGTTTAGCCTTGCATGTTTGTTGAACAACTAATCAAAAAGAAGGAATGCATGATTTTGGGTTTCTTAGAGGAAGGGGGTGTTTTTCTCCTCTTGGTTGGCCGCCCCCTTCTCTTCTCTCATTCTTTTTATATCATAGAAAACCCTAGTCTTTATTTTACAAAATAGTCCTCCCTTAAGTAGATTGTTTACATTTAAGTACTTCAAGAACTATTTTCCTAAAAAAGAAGAAATAGCCTTAGATGAAATCTTCAAGCTTTCACTTAGAGGAGCTAAATTGCTAAAATAAAAACTTGGATATCGGTTTAGATGCTTCGAAACGTAATTTGGGCTCATTTCTTCACGAAACCTGTTTGCTGGCAGAATTCAGTTGTCATCTTTGAAAATTCATATCTCCCTTATATGGAATTGGTTTTGAAATAAATTTGGAGCGTTGATAGAAATTTGTGTAAGGAATCCAAAAAAATTGAGTTTGCATCAATTGGACTTTTGTAGCTCCAGATATTCAAGTCGGAATGGACGAGGTCAACACTGGCAGATTGCAAGATTTGACTTTGAAGGCTAAGATTTCCATGCTTGACTTTGAAGGCTAAGATTTCCATGCTCTTCCTTAGTTTATTTTTCTTGCCTTAGATTTACAGAAAGGTATGGATGTTAGCTTTTTAATGCCACCGGAATTACTTCATTTCGACCTCTATAGCTCACGCTCTGCACAAAACATCGATTGAATGTCAAATCTGCCAATTACCTCCAATTTACTCCTTTCTACATCTTTAATCCAAAAGTGCCTTTAAAACATAAAATAAAGAATATCAAGACATTTTATATACAAAACATAAGCAAAACACTAGTTAAATGAGGGTGAAACTATCAAATAATATGGTTGCATCAATAGGCTAGAGTGGATGCAGTTTAATGACCTCACCCTCCGACTATTTGGTTTGTTCTTTGTTGTTGTTGGCGCAACTTCGTCGCCTACTATTATTTGGTTGTGTTTTGCCTATGGTTTTAGTTTGTTGGAGTTGATGGCTTCTGGGGGTTTGCTGCTGGTGAATGCTTTCCTAGCATGCTGGGACTCCTCCCTGACCCCTGCCTGGTTGATATGGTTGGATACTACACTTCCTTGCTGGAGTTCTTGTGTTAGGCTAGTCATTGATTCCATGGTTGCTGATTGATGTGCTGATTTACTGAGCTGCTGTAGTTTGTGCAATGGCTGGTTGTGTTTGTTTTGCTGCTTATAGGCTGCTCCCAGTGACATCTCTGTCATTGGTTTGTTAATTGTGGTCGATTTTGGTGGGTGCTGCTCTTGCTGCTTATGACTGTCATGTATTCCTTGTTGTGCTGGATGCTCTGCTTCTTCATTGGAAATCCTGCAAGCTGTAATGCATGTTGCCGCAGGGGTGCATGCCATGTTCGGGGTGCTTCTCTCGGTTTTACGTGTCTTGGGCTGCCATTTTCATTGATGTTATTTAATGTTTTCCTCCTCTAGATTTGAGAGGTCTACTGCCGCAAAATTATTATCGGCCTTGCGTGGCTGCCTCATGCAGGGAGCTTGTTCCTTTTTGGTTTTGTTTACATATTGTCTATATATGTTTGCTCTTCTGGATCGTCAGAATAGTCTAGCTTGTATCCAGTTTTGTTTCTATTGGGATCATGTTCCTTTTTTTTTGTATTTCACATTTCTCTGTACATGTATATGGACTTGCTGATTAATACATACTTACATTCTGATTTAAAAAAGAGTGCCAAAAATACATTTTAAGAGCCAATTTACTCTATTTATTTCAATCTTCCCTTTTAACATCAAAATATAACGTTTTTTAATTCTACTAACTTTCTAAATAATATTCTTCTAAACACAATCCTTATTGGTTCAACATGTATTTTGCCTCGTTTTGATACAATTAAACACACGTCATGAAGCTAAATATGTCAAATTAAATATCCTCCCCCTTAAATGCATAATTGACCGAAAGCATGGCCTTAAAGAACCAAGAGTTTCCTTATTCCTTTCATGCTAATTTCATTCAATTCACACAAATATTCTTGTAAAAAAACAACCTATTATAATAGATTTAATAAGGAAAAACCACAATCCCCCCCTTTTCTCTTCATATGGCCGGCCACCCTTTACTTAATTACCAATACATTTTCTTTGATAAATCATCATGATTTCATGTCTCCAATCACTTACAACACATGGATTAACTTAATTTTAACAATTAATATATTTCCTTTAAATCATGTCTAAGAACCCTAATCTAAAATTCAATATTAAAGCATTAATTCATAATTAAATTTGAAACGACTTATAGGACCATGTTTAGAACTTCTTACCTGGTAAGAATCAAGGTCTCGATATTCAACCAGTCGAAAATTTTTTATTCCCCCTTTTTCTAATGACAGTCGACCCTCCCTCCTCTTTCCTTGTTCAAATTTGTTAATCTCTTGCCCACAAGTTTTTAATTCTACCTATACACCCTTAATCTTGGATGAGTTCTTGGAATTTTGGTGTTTTTCTCTTGATTTGGCAAGAATAAATTCAAAAACTCCCTCCCTTTCTCTTAATATTGCTATTGATTTTTGATGAGCAAGGGAGAGGAGTATTTATACCCTATAATTTCCCTTATTTGCACTTAAGCCCCATTTCCTTTAAGTGTACTACTTTTGCCCCCGCATCATTTTATTTTTATAATTAAACTATACCTCTTTTCATTTCTTATAATTTCACCTCTCAACTTTTAGTTTAGTTCATTTTTTTTTAATTTAATCCAACCCTCAATATTTATGGGTTAATTTATAATTTCTTGAAATATTTTGTCCAGAAATTTATATTTGAAAATTTCTGAATTCCTGTTTTTTATTTAAATCTATACATGAATTTCTTCGCTTTTATTTTCCATTTATTTAGTTTGCAATTTATGCAAACATTTATTTCCCGAGGTTTACATTCTCCCCTCCTAATGGAAATTTCTTCCTCGAAATTCAAGTTACGTACCTATATCGAAGAATAGATGCAGAAACTTCTCCTTTATCTCAGATTCTCTTTCTCATGATTCTTCTTCTATTTGAGAGCTTTTCCACAATACAAGGGAAATTTCTTATTCCTTAACACTTTCTCCTCTCAATCCAAGATCTTGATGGGCTTGGCTTCCACAGTTAGATCCCCTTTAATCTTCATAGGAAATTGTGGCAATACTTGTGAGGGGTCTTTCTTGGCCTTTCGCAACAAGGATACATGGAACACATTGTGAATCTTATTCAAATGTGCAGGCAACCCCAATCGATAGGAAACTAACCCGATTCTTTCTATAATCTCAAAAGCGCCAATATATCTCGGAGGCTAGTTTCCCCTTTACTCCAAATCGAATGATACTTTTCCAAGGCGCCACCTTCAAAAACACTTTATCTGCCACTTGGAATTCCAAAGGGCTTCTTTGGTTATCTGCATAACTTTTCTATCTATCATGGGCTTCCTTCATCCTCTTTCTGATCACCCTTACCTTGTCAGTTGTTAGTTGTACCATTTCAGGTCTTAAAAGCTTTCCATTCTCCTACTTCATCCCAACAAATTAGGGTACGACATTTCCTCCCATACAATGCTTCATATGGAGCCATACCAATAGTAGCTTGATCACTATTATTATAAGTAAACTCCATTAATGGTAGGAAAACCTCCCAATTCCCACCAAACTCCAGCACACGGGACCTTATAAGATCCTTAAGAGTTTATATGGTCCTTTCAGATTGACCATCTGTCTGATGATGAAATGTCGTGCTTATATTCAACTTTATCCCTAATGCCCGTTGTAAACTAGGTCATAATCTTGATGTGAACCTTGGATCTTGATCTGATACAATCAATACTAGCACCCTATGAAGTCCGATTACTTCATTTACATATAAATTTGCTAACTTATCTACCGAATCAATCATCTTCATAGGAAAAAACAAAGCAAATTTTCTTAGCTGATCCACAACTACCCATATGGCATCATTACCTTTCTTTTCCTGAGGTAATCCCAGCACAAAGTCTATAGAAATATCCTCCCATTTCCATTTCGAGATCGATAATGACTGTAATTCCCCTACAGGTCCTTGGTGTTCTATCTTTACTTGCTTACAAACCCTATAGTTCAACACAAACTCTATTATTTCTCTCTTTATATTTGGCCACCAGTAGTATCCCTTTAAATCCTTATACATCTTCGTACTCCCGGGATGAGTAGCAAATCAGGATTCATGAGCTTTTCTTAATACTTAAAAAGATGTCTTTATATCCTATTAACCCTCTCTTTGATCTTCCTTACTTTCTCATCTGCTTGTTGGGCAACTAAGACCTTGTCTCGAAGCACATATCAGATTTTTAACTGAGCTAACAATGATCCCTCAGGCCTTACATTTAGCCATAAGCCCATCGTTTTCAATTCAAGTATACCTTGTTTTCCCTTAACCTCCATATCATTCACTACTACTTTTCCCTTCCTACTCAAGGCATCAGCTACTATATTAGCCTTACCGGGGTGGTAGTCAATCATACAATCATAATCTTTTATTAATTTCACCCATTCCTTTGTCGCATGTTCAACTCCTTTTGCAACATCAAATATTACAAACTCTTAGATTCACAAATATTTGAACTTTGACCCATACAAATAATGTCTCCATACTCTTAAAACAAACACCACTACTGCTAGTTCTAGGTCATGAACTAGGTAATTCACCTTATGCAATTTTAGTTGTCTTAAAGCATAAGCAATCACACACCCATGTTGCATCAATACACATGCTAAACCCCTTTTTGAGGCGTCACTATATACCACAAATCCTTTTGTCCCCGATGGAAGGCCAACACAAGAGCAAAAGTGAGCCTTTTCTTCAATTTTCAAAAGCTTTCTTCACACTCTTTGAACTTGTAAACATAAAAAAGGGTAAATTAAAGCTGGAAATGACTCCACCATCACTGCTGATTCAGAAATCGATATTTACACAGTTCTTCATTGCTGATTTTTGAATTAGCAGCGTCATAGTTTTTGGCCGCCGATTTCTGAATTGGTAGTGACATTAAAAACCCAACAAAAATTAGTGTTGGATCAGCCTATCCAA